>NC_090730.1:50138125-50143125 GCF_036898095.1 Palaemon carinicauda
AAACCTTCTGCATATGAAATTTATCCAAAAATAATCATTTGTCTGACACCACTTGGTCAGCTACTAGGATTCTTATAGAATCCTCATGCCACAAAATAATAAACGTATTCCTTAGGTTTCCCAGAAATAACTAGTAGTAACTCATTATCCCTTTGTAACTTTTTGAAAATCAAATACTTCACCACATTATAGGTTACCACAGTAATAAGCACAATCAAAAATACATTACACAATTAGAAATGGTGCAACATTTTGCTTGTAGAACAGAACATAATCATTATCAACTGGCATTGCCTCATCTTCTTCCACTGTTAATTTGTCTAGCTTAAAATGGTTAATCTTGATTTCATAACTCTTTGCAATGGAAGCCTGATTTAATGTATAATGTAAAAACACACTTGGTACATAATAGATATAATCAGGTATTAGTACTGAGCAAGAATCTGTAAATTATTTCAAGTTTTCTATCTGAAATGATTGAGTCTTCCCATTACAAGTAACTTCTGTGGTTTTAGTATTTTGAACATAAACAAAGATTTCATTACCTAAATACCTTGTATGCATGAAAAAATTTTTATAGGTTGTTTAATTTGCACAAAATGGCACATGGATTGATTTTCACTTATCAATACGCATTGTTCTAGTTCACCTTCCTCTAAAATAATCATCAACAATTTATTCTTATACAATGCTACACCAATCTTGGGATGGTTCCAAATTACTGTTGCATTTACTATTTTAACTGGGAAAGGATGTATTGTATATAGGTGAAATAAATTCATACCCATAAAAGGAATCAATACCAACAAATACCCTTTTATTACCTTCACGATTGACATATTATATTACCAAAATATATCTTCTATCAAAGGCTTGGAATGGCTATTTACTATACACCAATCTATGATTTCTTTCAAAGTTTTTTGAGAAATGACAGCAGAGCTAAGTATTCCTTTTTGTGCATTTAATAATCCTTTCACAGATTCCTTATGATCACTAATCTCAATCTCCACTTCATGAATTATCTCAAATACTTATTCAAGGTCATCTATCTTTGTAGAAACATTTACATTAATTTGATTAATATATTCCACCATCTTTTTGATGTTTTCTACAATCTTATTATTATTTTTTATTAGAGTACTTATAAGATTACCCTTCTGGTTAGCCCATTTCTCGATTAGTTCTAAACGATCAGTTAAACCTTTAACACCGTTTTCCTTAGCCACTCCAAACAAAGCACTAAATGCACTACCAACAAAACGTAATAAAGATCTCTTGTTTTTTGAGACGTGACAATGTCTTCAGTTTTACCTTGTGAGTTTCTTAATAATTCTACAAAGGCAGAATCACTATGGGTTAGTATGCATGTTCGTTTTTCTTTATCTAACTGTTTCAAATGTTCTTCCTTTTCTAATATGGGATTGACATTGATCTTTACTACAGCAAAATCCGTTAACAGTTCTCCTTTTCCATGTGTTTGTATCAAGGCCCCACTTTTAATGTCTATTTCGCAAGTGATATCGACCACTAGGGGCAGGATCAGAAGGAAGTTTTTCCACCACTTCCTGTAGAAGTTGAGAGGACCATGGATGAGTTTTTACAACCTTTATATGATTCCAATGGGCATGCCTTACATCTAAACTCTGTTCATGTATAGTTTAAATTTATTATTCTATTCCCTTTCTAACACTAGATAAGGACCTTCAAAATTGGGAGACACCTTTTCATTTGGTCCTTCCCTTACATGTACCTTTACAAATACTTGTGAGCCTATCTTCAGGTCAGCATTGGAAGTAGTTGTGTCATAGTATTTCTTATTTACCTGTTGCCCCTTTTCTAGAGATTGTCTGGTCTGTCTTGTTATTTGAAAGGTTCTTTGCAGTTTCCAAGCTACATAGTCCTGGTAATCATATGTGTGCCTAGGAGGTTTTGCGTCATCTAACGATGTGTTAGGCATTCTTTTCTGATAACCATAAAGCAAAAAGTATGGGGTTTCTCCTACCCTCTCATTCACTGTGTTATTCAAAGTACACTGAACATCCTCTAATGCTATAACCCAATCTTCTATCTTTGGATTAATGATAGTTCGCAGCACATCCAGTATCTTCTTATTTGCCCTTTCTACTGTTCCATTTGAACTTGGCTTATAAGGGGTTATCTCACATTTCTTAAACTCAAAAAAATTCACAAAGCTTTTTCATTACCTCACTGGTGAATTCGGGTGCATTGTCCGACAAAAGTACCTCTGGACACGAATGTCTTGTGGGTATTCTGGTCTTTAAAGCTTCTGCAACCGAAACAGCAGTTCTATCTCTAACTGGAACAATTTCTAAGTACTGAGTCAAATAATCAATGAAACCAGTATATACTTATATCCTCTCAATTTTTTTGGGAAAGGGTCCTATATGATCCATCTGAACTACCTCAAAAGGGTTTAAATTACTAAGATATTTTTTTAAAGGAGCTCTGACATTTACATAATCTTTATGCCTATTACAAGTTTGCCATTCATTTACATATTAATTTTCTTCTTCACTGCACTTAGGCCAAAAATAATTCCTACTTATTGTTCTCAGAGTCTTTTTGATTCCTGAATGTCCTGCCAAGTTGTGGGTATATATTATAGCTAAATCGTACTTAATCAGTGTGTCAGGAACATATAGTCTAAAATAAGCACTCCTATCCTTTGCTTTCTTATATAATATCCCATTTATTAATTCAAAATCTGACCTAGAAGTTTCATCTTTTCGTAAATCTCTTATTTTCCTGATACTTGCTTGTTTCCCTTGTTCTATTTTCACTCTTTCCAAATCTAAGTCTACGACCTGACAGCTGAAACAAAAGGTGTTATTCATGATAATTCTTTCAGTATCCTCTTGTGCTCTAGATAATCCATCTACTAAAGTATTAAACTTACCTGGAATGTATCTAAATTCTGAAGCAAACTCTAGTACACTAATAAACGATTGATTAAACTTTAAGTTACTTGTGAAAGCTCGCTTCTTAGATAGGTCACAGATGGGTTTATGATCAGTAAGTACATTTATTTTGTGTCCTAACGTAATATGTCGAAACTTTCTTAGTGCCCAATAAATGGCTAAACATTCCTTTTCTGTGGTATTGTAATTTCGTTCGGCCGCATTTAAGACTCTACTTGCATAATATACTACCCTCATTCTAGTTTTTGCTTTCTGTAACAAAACTGCTCCTATTCCTGTATTTGAAGCATCACATGCTAAGTAAAACTTCTCGCTAAAGTCTGGATACACTAAGATAGAATCTTGGATTAATTTATCTTTCAACTCTTGAAAAGCCTCCTCTTGTTCTGCTTTCCATTCAAACTCTACATCCTTCTTAATTCTGTCAATGGTTTAGCTATAGTTGCGAAATTTCTGACAAATGGTCTATAGTATCCTTTCTTTCCTAAAAATCTTGTTACACCTTTCAGATTTTGTGGAGCAGGATATTCCACAAAAGCCTTTATTTTCCCTTCTTGCATGCGCAATCCATCAGCACTGATCATATGTCCTAAATATTCTAAAGATTTCCTCAAGAATTGACATTTCTTAATCTTTATCTTTAATCCTGCCTGTCTTAACCGTTCTAAAACGATTTCTATTGTTCTGAAATGGCTCTCCATATCTTTGCTAAATATAATGACATCATCTAAATAGACTGACACATTCTCTATGTCTCCTAAGATCTGTAACATCAACGTTACAAAAGTAAATGGACCTGATGTTAATCCGAATGGCATTACCTGAAATTCTAGATGTTCTTTATGTGTGCTTAAGGCAGTTGATGGCTTAGATTCTTCGTTTAAAGGTACTTGCCAATATCCCCTTAGTACATCTAAGGATGAGAAGATCTTTGTTCCTCCTAATTGAGCCAGAACATTATTTATTACACACATAGGCATTCTATCAGGAACTGTGTTCCCATTCAACTTGCGATAATCAATCAGTAATGTGTAACTTCCATCTTTCTTTGGAATTAACAACATGGGATAATTATAAGGTGATTTAGAGGGTATGAACACTCCTTCTTCCTTCATTTCTTCCATCATTTTATCTACTATTGGACGTTGGCTGATAGGTAATCTATAATTAGGTATGAAAAAGGGTTTAGCTCTATCATCTAAGATTATCTTATGTCTTAACACCTTGGTCCTACATAACCTATAACCCGTAATTGCTATGCCCTGCCTATATTTATTTAAGGTTTCTATTAATCTTTTTTTGTACTCGAAAATCTGTGTTATCTATCTCCCTATCTATCCCTGCATCAATGTTTCCTATAGTAAAGAATGCTTCCTCCTATAACGGAATCATCTTATGTGTAACTTCTATTCCTGTACAAAATTCGGTACCCGCTAACAAATGGAGTCTTTTATCAGAATAATTCATGACATAAGTAGTACAGATTAATCCCTCCATCTGAACTAATGAATTATCCATTCTGACATATTCTGGCAAACTTTTTGGGGTCAATATTACATCATTATTTGTGTAGGCGGGTTATTAAATATACCCTAGTAAGAGTATTGGGCAGTAGTACTACATCTCTAGCTAATCTAAATCTTACTTTGTTTTCCTCGGCTGTGCTGGTCAGGCTTATTTCCCCAGTTTTACTTGAGTACAAAAACATGAATCTTCATCTCTATTATGAGATTCGGTTTCTCTTAAGTGTCTTAACTCTTGTGAGTTCAATGTACCTAGCAGCAAAACTTCTTGGAATTCCTTTTTATCTATTCTCACAGATTCTTTGTCGACATTTCCTTCCTTAGTATTTGTGCTGCCTTTAAAAGAAGTAATTTCTCCCTTTCTATGTGCAATTTCTGAATTTTCTTCTTTCTCCCTTTCTGCTGATTCTAATTTGATTTCCTTTTCTCTTTTTGAACCGGAGTGTGTTTCAACTATCGAAGCGGTCCCCTGCAAATTGGCCAAATTTGTAGTGGACTAGTCATCGACAAGCTGGAAACAGACTGCCTGATTACT
>NC_090730.1:50158125-50165625 GCF_036898095.1 Palaemon carinicauda
CTAGAAACAGAACAAACCGAGAAGCTTACAGGTTTTGAAAAGCTATGATCATGGAAGAGGTAAACAAATGTTTTCTGATATCACAACAGAGGCTATAAGGAACCAACTGAAGAAAACTACAAACTGGAAAGCCCCAGACCCTAATGAAGTTCATGGTTACTGTATTGAAAGCTTCAAAGCCTTACATAAAATCATGACAAAAAATTCCCGTACTATATTCAAAACCAGCAAGTACCTAATTGGATGACCGCAGGAAGAACTTATCTAATTAGAAAAAATTAATAATGAAGGTAACAGAGCAAGCAACTATACACCAATTACCTGCCTACTAAAACTGTTGAAGCTGGTAGCATTCATCATCAGTGAAAGGCTTTACATATACCTGGAAGAAACAAACATCACTCCCAGCAGCGAATAAACTATTACAAAGGAAATGTAAAAGTAAAAAAAAAACTAGTTACTAATAGAAAAAAAAGGGTAATGAGAATAACAAGAGAAGGAAAGGCTACCATTTTATGGTATGGGTAGACTTCAAGAAAGGCCTCGACTTGGTATCACGCTCATAGCTGATAGAATGCTTAAGGATATATGGTACAGACGATAGCACTATCAACTTACACGTTCTGGAAAACGGACTGATCCCTATGACAAGATGGCTAGAAAAGACTGGAGTTGGATACCATCTGAAGAAAAGAGGAAGCAGAATAAACCACCTGATGTTTATGGATGACACCAAGCTGTTCAGAGAAGATACTATGGAAATAGACCTGTCAATCCAGGCAGTAAAAATAGTATCAGGAGACATCAAGGTGAACTTTGGAGTAGAAACGTATGGCCTAGTTAACATAGAGAGAAAAAAAGTAACAAAGACTAAAGGAATGAAGCTGTCGGATGGAAAAATCATCAAAGACCTAGACAAAGCAGGCTACAAATACCTCAAGGGGTAACAGAAGGAGTGGCAATAAAAAACGAAGAGATGGAGGAAAAGATCAGAAGAGAATGCATGCAAAGAATCAAAGCTATAATGAGGTCAATGCTCTACTCTTGAAATATAGTAAAAGCTATAAACAACTGGGTAGAGCCAGCTAGTGGTATGAAAGAAATCAGGGCTATCCAATATAGATAGAAAAACTAGAAATACAATGAACATGCACCAAGCATTGCACCTAAGAGCGAGTATTGACAGACTCTACTTACCATGAAGTGAAGGTAGAAACGGAATCATCAGTATAGGAGATCGTGTCAATATAGTTGAAAGAGCAATAGGACAGTACCTCGAGAACAATGAAGATGAATGGCTAGAGTGCATTGGAAGAAAACCTAATACAGGAGGATGAAGACCTAGTCATAAGAAGAAAACAGGAAAAAATAGAAATGAGGAATGGGAAAGAAAACCAATGCATGGACATTTCCAGAGCCAAACTGGAGAATTGGCCAGCAAGAAAAGATGGCAGTGGCTACAAAGAGAACTTAAGAATTACACTAAAAGGATGATAATAGCAGCAAAAGATAAGCGCTTAAGAAAAAAAACATTCAACAAGCTATGGATGTGAATAACATTTCAAAGTGCAGGAAATGTATGACAAAAGCCGTCACCCACATCGCCTGTGAATGCTCAGCACTGGCTCTCAATCGATATAAGAAACGATATGATACAGTGGCTAAATCTCTCTATTGAAGTCTCTGTAGAAAGTAAGAAATACTATGTAGCAAGAAAAGGTACAGATATATATATATATATATATATATATATATATATATATATATATATATATATATATATATATATATATATATACATGTATATATATATATATATATATATATATATATATATATATATATATATATATATATATATATATAGTATATATATATATATATATATATATATATATATATACATATATATATATATATATATATATATATATATATATATATATATATATATATATATATATATATATATATATTATACTTCCCTTATTTCGTTTCTTAACTCGGCTACTTTCCCTATTGAAGCCTCTGGCCTTAAATAATTCACCTTTTCCCGCTAGCATTGTACCTTGGCTAGTAATGAAAAAAATTTGGTATTTAGTAGCTAGTAGTACAAACATCTTGCAAATGCCTTTGGTCCAAAATTAGCGCTACAAACCTTAAATGTACATGCCAAATCTTATGGTTATTCACCTATACAATAACCTTCCCACAAATTTCTTAATCCTTCGTTTTTTTTGGAAACAATGGGGAATTGAATATTTTCCAATTTTAATATTCTCATAGTTAATACTGCATTTGCACATATTAACGCAACAGACATGTGGCAGAATGCACCATTATATGCAATCAATAATTATCATCGATTTCTCAGATTTACCTTAGTTGACAAGAGTACCTTAAGAAAAATTAATTTACATACTTGATCACTGAAAAGGTTTCTTACAAAGGACCACAGGCAGATGCCTGTCAAATACGTCATCACTTATGTAGTTTCTCTAGGTGCAAGGCAATTCCACCCAATGTACAGCAATAGACCTTGTATCTCTTAAACTTGTGATTACCTACTGATTTTTTTCCTATTCCATATACCTTCAAGGTGGCCAGGTTGATTTTCTTAGTCCAGTATTTCAGTTCCACCTACTAATATATCCTTTGCCAGATGAGGACCAGGTTTGTCCCAGCACAGGTATTCAATGACTCTATATACAGAGAGAATGTCAGTCTTCTTGACAGACAAGTCATGTCATGAGAATATATGAGGCTTCGGGAGTAGCGCATTCTTCACTTTAGCAATTATATTTATATATGTATATGTGGTTACTGTTCTAGATCTTTACTCGATAATGTGCAAAATTGTTCTTTAATTATTATTCTAAGGTCTTTTGCATCAATTGTGGTACCAATAAGATGAACTTTACCAGTTAAAACTTCTTATAATTATCAATTATCTACTGTTTATATGAAGGCTGAATCTTTTTTAAATTCAAGCTGGCAAGGGAGAACTCTTAATCAGTAACTTAGTGGACAGCTCTGTTAATTGCTTTGTTGACAACAGCCCAACTACTGCTCTGGGAAGGATCAAGGCAGATTTAGGAAGGAACTGCTGAAGCATGAAGCTAAAATCACACATTCTAGTATAATGCTACAGAAAGCTCAGAATGAAGGTTTAATGGTAGTTGGAAACCAAATATATAAAACCTAAGGTCAGTTTACATAAAACTTTAGTGATAATGGGTACAATTGGTACGTTTTGAACGCAAGCCTGGTTCCACCACTTTACTATGTAGGAGCTTACTTACTTCCACTCCAAGGTAGGATTTCAGCCTCAGTTGTCTTTTCCACTCAATTCTGTTTTAAAAAATCCCCACTCTTCCCAGCTGTTCAATTGCTGGCATGTTGTGCTTTGTCAGAATCTCTTTAAAATTCAATCCCTCCAGCATTCACGTGGTCTACCTCTTAATCTCCTCTAACCAGGTGTCCAGTCCTATCTCCTCCTTGCTATTCTATTTCCACCCATTCTCATTAAATATCCCAGCTATCTCAGCTGTCCCTTCTCAATATTGTTCAACATAGGAGATACACCTACTATCCTTGTAACATTTACACTTCTTATTCTATCTCTCCTTGTTTTGTTCATCATTATTCTCAGGCTTTTCATCTCTCAAGGTTGGACTCTGCTCCCTTCTTTGTTTGTCATTGTCTAGCTCTCTGATCAATGTGTCATTATTGGTGTTAGTAATCCTTCAAATATGGTTTTCTTTACTTTTATTGGCAGATATGTTTCTCTCATAATTTGATAACGTACTCCAGAGCATTATTATATTTCTTTATTCATTCAGTAAATTCTTCTTTGTCTTATCACCCTTGTGAGTAAACATACATCCTAAATACTTGAATGGATGGGTGTCCTAAATTACTGTATTTCTTATTATGGTCTTCGTTTGAGCTTGTTGGTTGGTGATTGTTAATATTTCTGTTCTTTCAATGTTCATCTTCAGTCTGGCTTCTGCTAAACAATCGTTCAAGGCTAGCAATGCTCTTTCCAATTCTTCCCGATCATAAGTCCAGAAAGGTATATCATCAGAAAAAATCATGACGTCTCCCGAGATATTTATTCTTTCCTTATAACTTCTTATAACTACATCTATGTATGCAATGAATCGAAGTGGAGAAAGAACGCTTCCCTGCTTAACACCTGTTGTTACTCTAAACCAATTTTCATTCTAGTAGCCAGTCCTTACATTATTTATACATGGTTCGTACATGCTCTTTTTTGCAGCTCCCAATCTACTGTCGAGTCTGTAAACCTCTCCTAAGCATCTCCACAATTTGTTCCTCGGTACCGAGTCAAAAGCTTTTCCAAATCAGTAAATGCTATATACAGTTGCCTATTGTATTCCCATGATTTTTCGGTAACAAGTCTCAAGATGAATATGAGATCTGATGTAATTCTGTCCTTTCTCTATCCATAATGTTCTTCGCCTAGCTGAGGTTCAATGATGTGTCACTCCTTTTCTCTTAAATCTTCTCATAAAGTTTTGCTGCATGACATTTGAGCGTTATACCTCTACAATTCTCCCATTTGCCTGAATCACCTTTATCTTTATAAAAGGGTACAGATATTTTTTCCCCGGTCTTCAGTAACCGTAATCTCTAACCAGAATGACAAAGTTGGGTTATATAATATCTTTTTTGCCAGGTATCTTTCCTCAATTGGTATATTAACATACACTGGGCTTTTCCCATTTTTCATTTCTTTCAAAGCATTTTCAAACTCATTATGTGAAATCACATCCTCCCTATTTTCTCTGTCAAATTGATAGATATATTCTTCTTCTTCATTTCCTTCTGTAGTTACAATTAGTAACCTATTGAAATAAGTCGTCCATTTTTCATTAAGTTCTGTAGCGGTGCCAATAATGTTTCCAATTTCATCCTTTATATTATATTGTTTTCTATTATCCTTCCTTTATAATTTTGCAACTGCAAAGATCTTATTTTTCTTGAGTTCATCCCCCAATTCGCCTCTCAGTTTAATACATGCATTTATCCGAGATCTTCTCTTAATCTCTTCTGATTGATTCCTAGAAGATATATATTCTTCTCTACTCTGTGCTTTTTGTACTTCATCTTTATTGCACCTTTTACTTCGTCATTCCAACAAATTTTACGTCTTTTCCTGGTACCTCCAACAAACCTACAACCAAGTTTCTTCTCCCTTACATATAAGGCACTCTGCTTTAGGCTCTTTCAATCTCGCTGCTCTAGGTGCTGCATCCTCTCTGTAAAGTTGTTTTGAAATCTCATTTTAATATCTGGGTCTTTCAAGGATTCTGTTTTTATCATTTTCTCACCTCTCTTTTCTCTGTTCTTACGGAAGGAATGTGTTTTTTTTTCTATGACTAGTCTATGATCTGAATCAAGGGAGACACCTTACAATAACTTTACATTTTCTACAAGCCTCTTATCCGATATAACAAATTAATCGATTAGTGATTTTTTATCAAAATGCCCCTACGGTTTGATTCCATCTATATCTAGTATATTTTTGTGAGTCCTGTGTTTAAAGAATCCTTTCGTGATCTTTAGCTGATTTCTTAGGCAAAAATCTACTAGATTGTCTAATTCAACATTTCTTGTTTCCTCTCTAAATAGGCCTATTACACTCTCTATCCCTCTTCTCTCACAGTCAACCCGTGCGAGAAAATCTCCTAGTAATAAATTGATGCCTTCTGGTTGTCCCTCCAAATGTAATTCTAAAAGTTCCATAAAAGGTATCTTTTTCATCATGTGTATGGCCTTGTTGTGGTGCATAAATCTGAAAGACATTATAATTTGTGGTCTTTATTCTAAATGTGCAACTAATAAGTCTCTCGCTGATCAATTGTACTTTTTTAATGTAGGGGGCAAGTCTGGGTCCTACGATAATGGCAACACCATGTTTTCTGATTCCTGCATCTATTTAACGATAAATCAGTACATGTCCATCTCCAAGATCCTGTTCTGCTCTTTCACCTCTATGCCTGGTGTCACCCATTCCTAATAAATTAAGTTTTCTCTCCTTCACCACATCTAATATTCCGTCTTCCTTACTACTGTACGTACCAATATTCAGGGTACCACATTTAAAATTCACTTTATCTTTAACATTTATCCCAAAACGTTTCCAGTTTCGTCACCTATTTTTACATTTGACAACTGACCCCAGAGTTTCTCGAGTGTTAAAGATTCAGTTAGCAGCTTGCTAGGCCTGTCCTAACCTATTGCTGAATATACTGTCATTACCTCAATTGTTTGGTCTACGGGTCCTTATTCAACATATTCAAAGCAGCCCTAAGTGAGTTTAATTCCTTAGAGTTCCCCCATCCGCCACTCAGAGGATGCGTCTAGTAGGAGTTCTCTCTCCCCTAGAGAGGTATTTTTTTGATAATAAATCATAGTTATGGCTCGAGCTTATGTATGACCAAATTTGAGAAATTTTACGACCTCAGGGTCTATCATGGCTCTTTGATGGAAATATCTCCGTTATACAAAAATAGCTCGTTTGACAGACGTAATCAGCTTCCACGTACCTTTTGAATTTACCTTCCCTCTCTAAATTTATAATTTGGCTGGAAGCATCTGCCAGTGCCACACAGTGGGCTATCTGGATAATTCGGAACAGTGGGTCATTGACATCTGTCCTTCTAATGTTTTCTTTTCCCTTTTGGGTTCTTAAACTTCAGATCTTTGGAGAACAAAGAAAATAAAAAGTATCTTTAATGATTATTCAAAATCTTATTATACCGAGAATGCACATATACACATAAATAGGGGATTTATGACATAGGAAAAATTTATTTTTGGGTGAGATAGTCATGTCCTGATAGAAGTTCCTCTTGACAGCTTTTTACTTGGGATATTTTTGCGACTGATATACCAGACAATTTCACCTGTACAAGATTTATATACAACAACGGCTATACTTCCCCAAATAGAATTAATCTTATCTAGAAGGATATGGGATAGGACTGATGACGTAGGAGGGCTGTTACAACTACGATACCAGTGTGTTAATGTAAACACGTATGCTAGGCAACTTCTATTGGACGGAGAACTGTCCTTCATTTCATGCCTTTTTCTTTTCCTTTCCCGCTAATACCCACTGTAACTCTGGTCGTTTTACACATTAGGACAAGCGACGTTCCGTGATACGAGAAGAACAAAGAGTGTGGGTCTACTTTCACGTGGGACAAGAAAGTGCTGCATGCTTTTTACGCGATACCTGGACAACGTTGTTGCTAGCATTCGTCCTCTATCAAAGGAAGAACGTACTACTACACGGGAACGAGGAAACAACAGCACACAAGGAAAAGGAAAATAAATCGATCACATAGCAAGATGTTGACATTACAGGAGTAAAAGTTGACCCAGTTAACCAGTCAAAAACTAGACCAGAATGAGGACCTAGAGCTTAAGTAATCTGATCATTGACCCGGAGGCCCTTATGAGTGCGGC
>NC_090730.1:50178125-50188125 GCF_036898095.1 Palaemon carinicauda
GGAAATGGCATTCTCAGGTCATCTCATCACTCCTGAGTAGTTCTCTCTCTTCATGAGAAGAAATCAGCACTGCAGAAATATCCCACACACTTGATCATTAAAGTACTAGAGGAGTTCTTGGACATTTTGAACTATTATCTCCGGTTCTTGTCAGCCATTGCCTCCACTCTTGCACCTTTCTATTACTACTAAATGGGAAAACCAGAAAACATAAAGTGGGGTCCCTTTCAGGAGGTACCCCATTTGAAAATAAAGCCAAGTGAATTTACGCACTCTCACCTTTTCATTTCAACTGCACCCCTTTGACTCTCCACGTGCACAAACAAATGCCCAATGGACACCCCACCCACTGACCTCCATCAGTAGAAAACGTCTCGTGGCGCAATCCAGTTTCACTACTTTCGACTGCAAACTACTGGCGGGGTATTTGGCTCTCCGTTGCTTCTCTCAGTTTTTATATGGTCCATTCTTCGTTATTTTCGTGGACCAAATGACCCTTGTGCATGTCTTCACTTGACAATCTGATGCCTGGTCCACCCATTAACACCAGCGTTCTTTTGACATTTTGGAATACAATAGTACCATTCAAACTTAAGCCTGTTGCCTACACAATTTCCAGAAACACTCTAGTGGGCTGTCCAATTGGCAATGGATTACAAGGCTTTGGCAGAACCCCAGAAAAACGGCCCTGAGTACCAAACCAGCAGAACATCCTGCAAATGTCACTGTTGGGAGGATGCCATCCTTGATGAATCCATCACCACTCTATTTTGTAGCATCAGTACCGGTAGGCCTTGACCATGGATGGCTGTTTCCATTTGCTATTAGGTGTTTCAATGGAGATCCATTGTTTCTCACACCCCTGCCCCCGATCTGAATTTGAAGTTCATATGGGATAGCATAAAGGCATTAGTAAAAATTCCAAGGCCACTGTGCTTCATGTCAATCTTCAAAGGGGGATCGACACACCGATTCAGGTGGGGGGACTATTTATCAACCTCAGCATAATTGTGTCTACATTCACAAAGACGTGGTTAGCCACTTACCCAGGTCACAAGAATACTGTTATCTTTTCACAGTTATCGATCCTTCTACTCATTGGCCTGAAGCCCTCCTCATACAAAATTCAACATCCACCTCATGCACTGCAGTCTTACTATCCGGATGGATAGCTAGATGCAGCAACTCAAAGCATATTACTTTTAACTGGGTGTACTGCTTTCTCCTTTCAATTGTGGAAATTGTTAGGGCATATTTTCGGCATCATCCTACATCAAACTACCACTTACAATCCTGCAGCCAATGGAATGGTGGAGTGTTTCCATTTAATGTTAAAAAAAGATTTGGTGACCCGCTACAGCTACTTCCAATCTTTTCCGCAGCTTTCTTGGGTCCTCCTTAGGCTGAGGACCGCTCAGAAAGAAACCGTCTTGTTTTAGCATAGAAAATGTTATATGGCATCACGTTGGTCGTTCATGCAGAATTTTCCCATCCACCATATCTTAGGAAGATGTCCAGCGCATACATTATGTTCTGGGGAAATCTAACTCCTGCCCTCAGACTTAAGAGCCACGAACAAAGCAACATATAATGAAAGACCAACATACCACAACACACATCATCTTGTTCACAACATTAGCAAACCAACACTTACTCCCCCATTCACGGCTCCATTCCTTGTCATCCATCACATTACAAAAGCTTTCTTCCTCAGCATTCATGGTTTAGAGTAGTCGATCACAAGTGATTGCCTAAGACCTAAATATATATGCAAGAAAAACATGGGCAACATTACGGACTCTCTAGAGTAGGTTGCTGCCTTTCACATACACGTCTGCTTCAAGGTTACCTATATGATGCACGTGCAACAAGCAATACGCACATAAATAAAGAATAATTCTCCTTCTCTCTCCAATCAACTTAAATAACAAAAGCTGGTGGATGAAACAATCACTAATTAATAAGTTAATACAACATGAAGAAAGTAACCATTGTTTCATCTTTATAATCCTTACTCGAGAAATAAGAAAGGAATTGAGGTGATTACTTGTGAAACTAATGGATTGATAAATGTACTTCCGAAAGTTTCTACCATTCAATAAAGATCATCAAAGATGTGGAAAATTATTAGATGATATGGGTGACTTATTGTCAAACAAACGTTGGAGAGCTGTGCTCTTTGATGAAAAAGTCATTTCTTTTCACTAATGAAGAAAGGAATCGCAAGATGAATATTTGTCTATAAAGAACAAATGCTTTATACATATAAAAGGAAAGTTATGTAATCAGTAAGTCTGCGTTTCAGTGTCTTTGAAATGCTTTAATTTTTGCAGTCATAACAGTCTAAACTTTTGAGAATTTCCAATTTGCTAGGATATTGGAAATTCTCTTTTGGTAATTAGGAAAAATAACATTCTCACGGCTCACCTCTTCAGATTAATTTTTGATATTAATATGAAACATATTTTTGGTATATTAATATAGGGTCCATTGACATAGACGTTTAATTTTTCAATGCCCTTATGGAAGCTATATTATAGTTTATGGAAAGGATCAGAGGCTTTTAACGTACCTTTATGCATATAGCTCTAAAAGTGCTGCGATTGGTTATCCAAAAGGCGAGAAAGTGTTATAGAAGTAGTTATACATATACATATACATATACATATAACATATATTATATATATATATATATATACATATATATATATATATATATACATATATATATATATATATATATATACATATATATATATATGTATATATATATATATATATATATACATATATATATATATATATATATACATATATATATATATATATACATATATATATATATATATATACATATATATATATATATATATATAACGGATTTTGAGCAAAGCGAAAATCTATTTTTGGGTAAGGTAGCCATGGCGTCCTGATGGAAGTTCCTAATAGGTAGCTTCCTAGGGTATATTTGACTACAGTGATATTGCCAGAGAATTTTACCTTAAGGTATCCAGAATTCTTACTCCTGGAGCGAATATCCCTAAATAATCTCACAGGGATATCGCATAATATCAGAGGGACGTATTCTTGACACGTCACATAGCTATCTTCACCCCGAACAGTATCAACGCTTTGAGGGTTTACAGTGACAAGAATCTGAAATGAGAATGAAAAGAGAGCCGTTCATGAGGCATTTCTCCTATTCCGTTTCCAGTGTGTATCTGATGAAGGCGGTAGCGGCCTCTTTATTCCTTGTAGCAATATACGAGGTGCTACAGATACTGTATTATAGGGAGGGGTCAATAAGCCCTTTTACAATAAAAGGAAGGGCTCAGGCCATGTCGTCCTGATGGAAGTTTAACAGAGCATTACTGTATCTGTGGATTCTCAATCAGTGCCGTACTCTCAAGAAAGTATTTTCCTGGTCCGTCTAGACCTAGAGACCTATGATGTTACCGTCATACATCATTCCATCTAAGCATGAACTATGTTAGTGTTTCCTGCCCCCTACAGGGAAGAGTCGTACTAGACTCTGGAAAAAGTCTCGAGGGAGTACATAAAAACTATGGATGACAAAATGACAAGTTTGTATAGTGGTCTCGCCCTATACAATATAAAGCAAAGTTTGTATAAGAGTCACCAAGGTCAGTACGAATTTGTGACACCTTCCCCAATGTGACTACTCTTATCAACTATTGGATAATGGTTGTATCCGCATAGGAACAAATTTTGCATCTCTGCCACTATCCCGTTAGGGAACCACGTCCACCCTTCCTAAGGAAGGGTTAAAGTGAGTGGACTTTTGCTTGAATCAGGGAACAATCTTTAAAAGACATACCATGATAAAAAATATCCACATTTTAATCTAAATGCTCAGTACATTTCTAATAAAATGAGTGAGGGCGAATAAAACGCAGGGTTCGCTATGAACTAGTTTATTAAAATTTAATAAACGTACATATCAGATCAACCTTTATAAAATTTATAAAATGTGGATGATATGCGTTAAAGCATAAAGAAAACAGTCAACAGAAAAATATTGTTTCGTCTACCAGGAAACAGATTTGCCACTTCAATTGAATTATTAATAATAATGATACATTCTGTATACTGTTTCTTTACACTAGCGTAAGAAACGTTTGCACAAGTATCTGTATTATGATATAGTTCATCGACGTCAATGGAACAGTTCGTAAGGACACTTTCGTGGCCCATCGCTCAGTGTGTAGTAACATACAGTGACCACAAACGCACCCTCTTAATTAATCATCCCAAATTAATTGCACTGTTCCTCGCAAGTTTAAAACAGAAGGTTAAAGAATTCTACCTGCTGCTACCACAGACCTCTTAAGTTGCTCCACTTGCTTCGCATAGTGAGTACAGAACACCTTGGATGATTACCAGCCAGTGTACGAAAAAGGATTTTCAAAGTCCATATAATTAAAGAAATTTTATGGAAGAGGCAACTTTCCTCGGATCATGACTAACGGGTGTACTGTCTGGATCCGTTCTGCGAATAACACAGGTTATTTTCGCCCTTAGTATAGATAACTTTGAACCCAGGGTTTCTTTCCTAACAGCTGTCCTCCTATAAAGTCTGAAGTTCTATGAAGATAGACCTTTAGGCACTCCACTGGACATAGAGATGCATCTTCCTTCAGAGGCCTAATTCTCTAGGGACCCCACCTTTTGGTGGGTAGCTTGTTCTTGGTAAGAAAACGTTGGGTCTGGAAATAGATTCAGTTCTCCCTCCAAAAACTGGACGTGGCCTTCCTCTCTAGAGAGAGCCACTATTTCACTAACTCTGGCCCCCAAAGCGAGTACAAGCAGATATATGACTTTAAATTCAAGACCTTCTAAGCGCATTCCTCATTGTTCATACACAATGAAGAATCTTATCTACTGACCATGCAAAGGGTCTTTGGAAGCACTGAAGGGCTAAGCCTAGCCTGGGCCTTTGTAGTTCATTAAGAACGTCGTTAGAAAGGTCGACCTGTAAGGCATATGGTATCTGTCTTGTCAAGACAGACTTGAACAATAGAAATGTGTTGGCTACTAAACCTTGCTAATGAAGGTGAATGAAGAATGATGAATAGGAATCTGTCGAGATTTCTTTTGGTTTCTTTGCCTTGACAAAGGATATCTGTTACTTCCCTGAAGCCTCATAATGTCTTCTGGTTTTCTCCAAAAGTCTATACTGACTTTTAGCACCGAATCTTTTTCTCATCATTAAGGAGAGAAAATCATGAGATGTAGGTTCCGTGTTTTCTGTGATGAAGCGAAGACAGTCGACTTCTGTATTCGCTGAGACAGGGATGGATCTGGTAGCGGTACGAATTTTAGTCGTAGTTCCAATGCCAGAGGGAACCACACGCTATTTGGCCACTTGTGGGCCACTATTGCTGCTTTCCCTTTGAAGGATCTCAGCTTATCGAGGACCTTCAAAAGGAGGTTGTGCGGAGGGAAACAGATAAATACTGTACCATCTGTTCCAGTCCAGGGGACATAGCGTCGACTGCCTCCACTAGCGGATCCACGTATGGGGACACGTAACAATCTATTTTCTTGTTGTCTTTCGTCGCAAAGAGGTCTATCTGCAGCTCCGGGACTTGACTCGAGATGAAGGAGAACGATCCTGCGTCAAGGGACCATTCTGACTCTATAGGTGTAAACCTGGATAGAGCGTCCGCTTGTCACATTGTGGAACCCTGGAATGTGAACTGCTGACAGGTGCCATTTCTTCCTTTCCGCCAAACGGAATATGGCCAACATCACTTGGTTGATTTGAGGTGACTTCAACCCTTGTCGATTCAGGCATCTCACTATCACCTCGCTGTGTAGAACCAGTCTTATGTGGGTCGAGTAGCGAGGAGAAACTTTCTTTGGTGTCAGAAGTACTGCCATGGCTTCTAGAAAGTTGATGTGAAATGACTTGAAAAGATTGAACCAAGCTCCTTGGACTCTCATCTGATGAGAGTGACCTCCCCAGCCTTCCTTTGAAGCGTCTGTGTGGATAGTTACTGACGGGGGAGGAGGTTGAAGAAGTATTGACTTCTTCAATTGCTTGGCATTGGACCATGGCTTGAGAAGCGTTCGCAGTCGAGTCGGTAGTGGTCTTATTAGATCTCTTCGCGCGTTTGATGCGTATTTTCTCCAGACTCCTGTGGCATCCTTAAGCTGTGCTCTTAGCACTGGATCTGTTATCGAAGCAAACTATAGAGAGCCCAGCACTCTCTCCTGTTCGCGTCTTGATATCCGTTTGGATTTCAAGAGTCTCTTGACAGATCCTGCTATTTCTTTCCTCTTCTTACCAGGAATGGAAAGTCGATGTGACTCCAAATTCCAGTGGATTCCCTACCACTGAAATTTTTGAGCTGGAGAAAGTCGAGACTTTTTGATGTTGATCTTGAATCCCAGATGTTCCAGGAACTGGATCACTATCTTAGAAGCTATCATGCATTCTGTCCTGGATGCTGCCCACATCAGCCAGTCATCCAAGTAGGCTACTACTTGGACCCCCTTTAGGTGTAATTGATGGACGGCTGCGTTCGCGAGCTTCGTGAAAATCCTTGGGGCTATGTTTAGCCCGAAAGGCATGGCTCTGAAGGCGTAAAGTTTTCTATGTAACTTGAAGCCTAGGTAGGAGGAGAGGTGACGAATAATTGGAACGGGCCAATAAGCATCAGACAAGTCTATTGAGACAGTATATGCCCTTCTGGGCAGTAGGGTCCTTATGTGTTGAAGCGTGAGCATTCTGAACTTGTAGTTCACTATGAACTTGTTGAGTGGCGACTAAGTCTAGAATGACTCTGAGTTTTTCTGAGCCCTTCTTTGGAACACAAAACAGCCTTCCTTGGAATTATATGGACTTAACTTTCAGGATTACTCTTTTGTCTAAGAGTTCTCGGACATTTTCTTCCAGAATGGTTTTTGAGTGTTGGAAGAATTAAGGGAATTGAGGTGGAGGACTGCTCCAGCTCCAACTTAGTCCATTTTTAAGTAGGCTGTGGGCCCAGGGATCGAAGGCCCAGCGATCCCTAAATAGCTGTAGTCTCCCTCCTACTGGAAGTATCTCAATTCTGCTGTTGTGGACCTGGGGCCTTGCCTCCTTGACCGCGTCCTCCCCTGTATCCCCTTCATCTTGAAGGGCATCTAGAAGAGCCTCTGGCTGTTCCTCTAGCTCTCGAACGAAAGGAAGAAGTCTGCCTTTTGAAGGCTGGGTTAAAAACTGGCGACTGTGTCGCCACTTGTTGAGGTACCAGCTGGTACGTGGTTGGAGGTTGTGCCACTATCTGAGGCACCGCGGTCACCGGAAGTTGTTGTTGTTGTTGCTGTCATTAGGGTTTAGCCGGCCGAGAGGATGGCCTAGGCCTTTTTGTCTTCTTCTTGGGTTCGGGACCCTCATCCGGAGAAGACTTTTTCTTAAGATCTAAGCCCCACTTTTTGAGAAGGTTCCTATTCTCTGTGGCGGCCTTGTCTACTACCTCTTTAACTACTTCATTGGGAATGAGGTCTTTACTCCAAATACGAGAGGAGATCAGTTTCCTTGGTTCGTGCCTCATCGTAACCGAGGCGAACACGAACTCTCTACAGGCTCTCCTAGCTTTAATAAAGCTATAGAGATCCTTCGTAACTGTGGCCAGATAATTTTGGCCACTACCATGAACATGTCCTGGTTCTTGGGGTCACTTGCCATCGTTTCTAATGTCGTTTGCAACGACATCGATGCCGCAAGTCTTTCCTTTGTCTCAGACAGTTTTGGAAGTTCCTCACCGAACTGACGTTCAGCAATATCAGCTTCCAGCTTCCCGACTGAGAAGGTAAGGTGTACGTCCTTCCAGTCTTCTTGGTCCAAGGGCATGGTCAGAGATAACGGCTTGCACTCCTCCAAGGAGGGGCATGGCTCCCTGCCTCCACCGCTTTTAAGGCTGCCTTATATCTCTTTTCCAAGAAGGGAAAGGCTCTGGTAGGAGAGGCCACAAAGGAGGGAAGCTTCTTACTCATGGCGGGCACCTTTGAGTTAGTGAAGCGCCTCTCTTTCATCGAGCTCGCTAGTAACGCCTGATCTTTACTATGGTCAAAAACTATGACCTCCTTCGGCTCCGTCTCCTCCTTTGAGGCTGGCTCCTTCCTAAGACGGACATAGCAGACCGGATAAGAATCTTTGTTGGGCCAAAATTCCACCTCTTCCAGGGGAATCGCTCCCAACTTTTCTGAAATCACGATCTTCCCGGTTGTCATTGGCATGTGTTCGGCATACCTCCAAGGATTGGTATCCGAGCACAAAGGAAGATCCTTCACGCTGAGCCGCTTCTGGGGCCCACGTGATGCTGCAAGTCTGTGTATCTCCAGTTTACTTGCAGCTTCCTGTTCATCATTCTTCCTTTAAATTTGTTGGATCATCTCAACAATAGAAGAAAGAGTCCTTCCCAGTTCATCTGGGATAGCAGAAGATGTAGAGGGAACAGGTTCTGGGTCCGGAACCGATGTAACCGACACCTCGTCGATTTCTTCCTCTTTTACTTGAGTAGCCTGGAACAGCTCCTCCTCCTGACCTTCTCCTAGAAGGTCCTTCTCAGTAGAATCCGACACCTCCGACATCTTATCGTCCAATTGGATGTCTTGAAGGGCGGCCGAGACTTCAGAATCTACCGGATTCTGGGCAGTTGGTATCTCCACCTGAGGCTGGGGATGATTGCATCAGCCGATGCTTTAGGGAAAAGGTAGGCCCTCATCTTCTCATTTGGAAGGTAGGGGCCTGAGGTGTTTTTCTGAAAACCCCTCACCCAGGATCGTAACATTTCCCTTGCAGCATCCCTTGACTCCGACGACTTGGGGTCGTCAAAAGCCTCAGTAATCAGGTTAGAACAAATTGTACAAACCTAAGGGTCACAATACCGGAGATCACCTCTGGAGGCTGCGTGCCTCCTGCAAAGTTGATGTCCACAGAAGTTCTTACTGCGGACATTACAGAACACACTCCCGCACTTCGGATGGTCCTTCTGTAAAGAGAAGAAAAATCCACGAGTTTCAAATGAAGGCTTTTCACTTATATTGAAACATTTAGCTTATATAGAAAATCTATAAAAGAAAGAAGGAAAGACACATAATTGTATTTCCTATCCAGTCAATTGCTGTAACCTCCCAAGATATTAAAACTAAGGTTAATTCTATTCTAGAATACCTTATGTAATTTCCTAAACGGAAATTTAAGGTGTAGTTCACAACTTGAAATAAAGTTTTAATATACGGGATAGAAAGAATACAGAAAGCACTCACTTTCTATATATTGTACGGTCTCAACAAAAGGCTGTACAAGATAACATTAAGTATGTTTAATAACTTTAGTGTTATCAAAAACTCTGTACTGTACTTTTACTAATGCAGTGTGTTCTACACTACAAATTTAATAACTACTGTACATCGCATGCTGTTGTGCCGGCGCGTGCCGGCCGGAGTCTACCCCAGTATAGTTCAAAGATATACTACCTTTAACTAATAGGCGGCTGCCCACTGAATCACAAATGTGTGCCGGCCGGTAATCATTGCCTGTCGACAGCTGAAAACACTAATACCCGGCTGCCGGCCGCCAATCGTAGAGGCCATCAAATTCGGGATGTGTTTCCACTGCTGGCAGGCAAAGGTAGTAATACCCATGCCCGCCGGCAGTAGCTAAGAACCAGATAACCTCCACCTGCCTGGCTGTCGGCTGTTAAGCCAGCATCCGGGTTCGGGGTACAACAAAATAGTCAGAGAAACAGTAGGGATGTAAGGTTATAAGGCGGCATTGCCATACGACCTTCCATCTAGAAAGAGTGAACTTATGGAAGGGGAGAATGTAGCATTCAGGCTTCCAAAGAATCCATAGCCTGCCGGACTCTACCGGCAGATATGGAAGGGAGAAAAAGGGAGGTCTGGGGTTAACTCTGCAAAGAACAAGGGGTCTCTGCCGGCCGACATGTAATTGCCAGCCGGCAGAGAGCTGAGCCGGTCCTCCATC
>NC_090730.1:50198125-50205625 GCF_036898095.1 Palaemon carinicauda
TAAAAATTGTTACTAAAACATTTTTTCTTGTTATTTATATATATATATATATATATATATATATATATATATATATATATATATATATATATATATATATATATATATATATAGGGAATACAGATTTACCATTGTCTCGACTTACATTGGTATGAAAAGAGGTGAAGAATTGTTATTATTCTTTTACCTAGTAAACTTCATGTTCTGATGTTTATTATTACCAGAGTTCATAAACATCTTACTATACTAGGTTTCTTGAATAACACAACTGTTTCATCAAAAATCGTTTATATTACATAGGCTCACATGTATCGGGACATCCAGATAAAAATATTTCTTCTAAAGAAGACATGGAAATGTATGCAAACACAATCCCCAACGGGGTTTCCATAGCATCTCCATCAACATGCAAAACATATGCCCATTTAAACATTGAGCTTGATTTTTTTTTTTTTTTTTTTTTTTGAATTTATTTATTAAAACCTTAACAAATTATTCAGTCGTCATAAAAAAAGTCTTAAAAGAAAAATATTGATGTTTTCATTTACAGGTACATTGGTTTAAAGAAATTCAACATCGAATCTTGTAGGCCAAAATCTTATAAGGATTTCGAACAAAAGCTAGAAAGGTATATGTTAACAAGGCCACGCTCTCCATTTACTCCCAAATTATGCAGTCCTGCAGCTCTCCTCTTCTTTTACAGTAATTAGGAGGTTCTTTAAACGCTGGGAAAGAAAATATTAGCAAGATATGTTGAGCATGGGGGGAGGGGTTATAAAAAACCAGCATGGTTTCCTCGCTAAAGGACTTGGAAATGATATCGTCAACATAGTCAGCCTAGAAGTTTGGGATGATAGCGTACATAAACAGAAGTTCGTAATGCCAGCGTACACTTAATATACTATATATTAAGATTGTGTACTCAATGATAAGGGTGTAATTACTCAAAAGTGTCACCTATTGTGAATTGTATGTTTTATGGACACTTTTGAGTAAGTACTGCATTCTTGATTAGTATATATTTTCAATATATATGAAATGTACACTGGTATCACGGATTTCTTTTTATGTACTCTGGCATCACAAACTTCTGTTAGGTTGACTATGTTGACAATGTCAGTTCCAGGTCGTTTAGTGAAGAAACCAAGCTAGATTTTTATATCACTACCCACTTGCTCAACATATCTTGTCATTTTTTGTTTTCCCAGGATTTAGAGAGCCTCCTCTACAAGAAGAGAAGAGCAGCAGGACTGCATAATTTGGGAGTAAATGGAAAGCGTGGTCTTGTAAACAAATACCACTAGAAATGAGATCGTCTGTGGTAGGTATTGAATTAATTAACGTTAAAAAAATTGCGTTACCAAAATTTTTTTATTTATTATGATATTTTTTCAGTTAAAACTGTATTGTCTATCTATATTCCCTTGCCATTTATATCAGAGTTTGGTATCAAAAGGAATAACTTTTCAGCCCACCTCTCTTTAAACATGGTGTACTTTGGTATCAATATTCATATTGCTAATTACCAGGTTAATTGGCCCCATGTTTATATAAGATTGTTTTCTCCAATGACGCCTGAATCTTAAAATCACAAAGGAGATTAATGTGAGCAGTCGTCTCATAAAAATGACGATTCTTTCATTGCACGGTAGGAATGCCAGACCTTAGGGAAAAAATATGTGTGGTCAAGTTTTTACTCCAACATATACCATTAAGCATACTAAAAAAAAAAAAAAAAAAAAAAAAAAAACGCTTGTAGATAAGTCGCTCATCTTCTCAAGACCACCTGCAAATACTTCGATTAAATATCTACCCTTCTCAAAAGCGAAATCCTTTGAAACAATTATCCCTCAGAAATTTCTTCCTGTCCTTCAACTATATGATGCTTCCCTGTAATACTTAAACCAAATCCTTACCTTTGTCGAGGGCAAAATCCTTTTGCACAGTTTGTAGCCTGTAAATCTTTACCCAACCCTTGTCCATACCAGATTAATAAGAGCCCATCCAGTCTTCTGGAGTAAAGGATTAAAAACATCTGCTACCACTCTTTCTCCCTTTCATGATTAGATTACGGCTTCTTTGACAGCTGCATTTCCTAAAGCTAAATTTTCTAATCCATAGTTTTAAAATCTTAGCACTATCCTCTTTTGACATTTTACTCAACTGTATCAACTCATGTCAGACAGGATGCCATTTTGTTCGCCATGGCCAATGAACGCATTCATGGCCAGGTCTCACAGCTTCCTCCTGCAAAAACTGAGACAGAAGATGCCCGTCTCCCTTCCTACACGAAGATACTGTAGACTTTGCCTGAGGAATTGAAAGCAGAAGTCTTTTACAACAGTGAAGAATGGTTCAAACTTACTATAGCTACTATTTTGTAAATTTAATTGCGCTAAATGTGAAACAGTACAATACTCTTGAAGATAAGACTAAAATTACTTTCATGCGTTGTACACTTGATTTGTTTAAAAAGACTTCGTTAATAACTCGTTCAGCATCATTGAACACCTTTATTTACTCCTTGTGAACTTGAATGTGTATCCAGGATCAGTTTAATTGGAACCAACGAATGTTCCACTGCGTATTTCTACCCTAACCAAAGAACTGAAACTCTTCAAGTGACGCCTCCACCACCCCCTCCGCTATCGGTATCTTTACAGTTAATAGAGAGGTTGGTCCTTCGCAGGACTTTGTTTAATGATCCATCGAAGTTAGACGACCAAGGGTTTACATGTAGAAGGTATGATTGTAAGTAGGTCAAGGACCCTGGCTCCTCTACATCTGGATCTCGGTATTGACAATGTTTCTTTAACTTTGTATGACTCCTAAAATTTTAGGTGTAATTCTTGTCAGCAAATTTACTTTTGAGAAACACATTAGGCTTGTGTGTTCTTCAATAGCAAAAAATAACTGGCTTATTAAAAAGTCTTTCAAGATTTCTGGTGATCCGTCTATTCTGAAGAAGTGTTTTAGTTTTTAGTTTTTTTTTTTATTTTACCTTATTCCGATTATTGTTCTCCTGGCTGGTCTTCATATGTCGATTCTCATGTTAATTTGTTGAACAGAAACTTACGGTGTATTAAATTTCTAATTCCTGATGTACATATTAGTCTCTGGCACCGACGTTCAATTAGTTCATTATACATGTAACATATATTTATTTTTATATTTCTGACCATCCTTCACAATCAGATCTTCCCTGACAGTTCTATCCAGTTCATATTACTAGGTATGCAGTTTATTCCAATATTCAGGCCTTCTTCATCGTGAGGCTCAATACTATACACTACTCAGAGGTTTTATTTCAACTATGACCAAGTTATGGAAATATCTTCCAAATCGGGTAGTTGAATCAATAGAACCTCAAAAGCTCAAACTCGCAGCAAATGTTTTTATGTTGAACAGGCTTTCATGAGTCATTTTATAGTTTGTATGTCAAATATCTGTTATAAAGTTGTTAATGTTTTTAAAATATTTTATTTTGAATTTTCATTAATTATATTGGTAATTTACTTCCTTTTTTCCTTTCCTCATTTGGCATTTTTTCCCTGATGGGGCCCTTGGGTTTATAGCATCTTGCTTTTCCAATTAGGATTGTAGCTTATCTAATAACAACAACAACAACAACAACAACAACAACAACAACAACAACAACAACAACAATAATAATAATAATAATAATAATAATAATAATAATAATAATAATAATAATGTTCGGTAATAAACGGGTGTCTCCCTTTTGATAGTGTGGTGGAAAAGTGACCCCCTTTATTTAGGCAGATTTTAGTTAAATCTCTCGAATGCAATTTCTCGAAAGTCAAATTCTCGAACTCAATTGCTCGAAAAATATTTTTCGAACTATTATTTTCTCTAATCCCATATTTCTCGAAAACTGATATCTATTTCGTCGAGAAAATTGAATGGAAAAACTTTCATGTATTTCAAGGAAAAATATACCTTTTTGGGTTGACAAACACATATGTTAAAGATTTATCGAAAATGAAGGAATGAAAAAAAATACAAAGGTTATAATTTATCATTTTAAGTTAAAAAAAAAATGAAGTTAATATCTTTTATGACGCAAAAGTGTGATTACAGATAAGTACGCAGTGTATCGTGCATTATACGTACGCCCGTACATACAAGACATCACGGAATACTAATAGCCTCTTTATAAATTGGTCTTCGGCGCTTATGGGATACTTTCAATTGTGTTCGAGAAATTTACTTGTTTGTTTTTGAGTAATTGACATTCGAGAAAATGATAGTTCGGGAAATTATTTTTCGGTCAATTGAATTCGAGAAATTTACCTTCGCGCAATTGATTTCGAGATATTTGCCAGACACCATTTAGGCTACAGTGCCAGTCCTTAAGGAAGTGGTGCCGAACGATTCCACTACAGTTGTCTTGTGTATATGACCATCTTAGAGGACTTTTTGTTTTTTATAAACTCGTTCATTTTTAAGTGGACATAAGCTACAGGTGAAATCACCTACTATGGAAATGAGGTATTCTGGTATTGGGTAAAAATGGTTGATATAGGCTGATATCATTTGTCTAATAAGAACTGATTTCCAATTTATTTTTTTTTTTCACGGTGGTCACAGAGAATGTAAAAAAAAAAGAAAAAAAAAGACGGTCACAAATAGTTTCTGATATAATTATATAACTTAAAATATTCTCATTTAAAATTTTCCGAAAATGTCTCAATATCTTCACTTAGAAATGTCCAAATAAAAAAGGGTTTTCCATATGACTGAAATTTGGTGCCGTCTGTAAGAAAGTTATTAACCTGACCGATATAGCCTGCTTTAATCAAGGCCAATAAAAAGTCAGTCGGACAGAGAATTATCGATGAGTCATCCTTTTGGGCTCATCACGCTCGCCACAATTCACCAGGGCCAGTCAAAACAAAACCTCACACTGGTCAGTTACCTTCTCATAACAAAAGCCTTTCGTTTACAACCAAGACTATATTGGCATTTTTTACAACAAGAACAGTCGCTTAATTGACAATGCCAAATAACTGTTCTGTTTCCGGATGCCTAAATAACAAAAGAAAAACAAAAGGCAATGTCCCAGAGACAAAATTTATTGTGATCAGTGGATAACCGCGTGTTGCCGATCTGATGAAATCAATCCAAAACATGCAGCGGTGTGTTCAGCTCATTTCCCGCCTTAAGATTACATTGATGATATGAAATCAAGGTTGCTGACTACTGAAAGCCCTGAAATTATGAGGTTATTGAAGAAAAACGCTGTCCCATCTATACATATACCAAAAAGGCGAGTTAATTCTATACAATGTATGTAACTAAAATCCGACCTAAAAAAAAAAATTGCATTGCCTCCAAAATTTATGTTTTCATATTCTCTTATTAAAAGAGCTCATTATTTACAAGATTTCAGTTATTTTTCAAAGCGTATGAGCTCATTCTCCTAAAATAACCTGACGATATAATTGAAAATTCGAGAATGAATATAATGATATAATGAATTCAAACATGTATGGCGATATACTAGCGAGACATGGCTCTGTAATTAACAAAGAATTTCAACTAAATTTCAAGGTTATAAAAACAAGATGTAAAAATTTCAAAAAGGCATTTTTCTTACTAGTAAGTCTGTTATTGGTCTTTCTAATATGGTTAAAAATGTCTTTAATGCCAATTACATCATGACGCCAAGAGTAAATCAAGACTGTTTAGAACTTTAGAGCATCTGTTTGGTTGCATAAGACAAATGAAGGGCACATACGATCACCCCAATGCGGCTGAATTTAAATTTAGGCTTAGTCATTGATTCTCGGAAAAGATATAAAAATAATTAGTGAAAAAACGAGCATCATTGCAAAGAGCAACAATTATGATGTGTTGACAAATAAGACTGCTTGCAATTCAAAATATAGTGAAGATAGAGGATTAGCATTAGAAACATACTTGTTCAGTTCATTGTTTAAAGATTTAGATTTTGAATGCCCAACAGAAGGTATAGATAATCCAATTCTTGACAAAGAACACGAAAAACCAGCTGCCACTGTAATTGAAAATGAAGCCCTTAAATATATTGGTTACATTGTGGAAACGTTTACTACAAAATATCCACAATTAGGAAGAATGTTAAATGAGGGTAAAAAAAAAAAAACAGATTAATCGTGGATCGGATGGTAAACAGAGGTGAGTTGTATATACCATCATATGAATTTTCTTCTCAATTAATTGTGCTACGAGAAGTCTTTAATACAATTCACGGTTCATCACTTTCAGAAGGGAAATCATGCAGAAAAAACCCGAGTTTCTGAATTTCAACGATCAGGAGTAAAGGTCCCGGAAGACATTATTGATTTTTTTTTTGCAAAGCTATCTATGTATTTCAGACTATGGTACTTAAGTAATGCTATTAAAATGAAGGAATGACAGAAAAATGGAAAATGATCGGGGAGAGGCAATAAGAAAATTAGTTAAATATCCAGGTGTAAATACTTTATACATTTAAAGCCTATCAATTAAGGCAATTTTAAAAAAGTTGAATGTTATTTCTATTTGTAATCAAGTGTATAGAAATTATTCTAATTAATAAAATTACAACTACAACCGTGTTTTTTCCAATACTCGCTAGTCAATTCACACTGCAGTACCAAGTCTACAGTAATATTATTTTATCAACAAATTTGTTTAGGAATTCCCGGAATTTTCTGATAACAGAAGAATCAAATTAAGTAGTCAAGAGCAAGAATTACTCAATGAAAAATAGCAATAGTGCCTTGATATACAAGGCCACAGCCTAACAGAGAATCGCCAATTGAGGGTGGCGTGACGTCATAGTCAGAGAGCGGACCGAAAATGACTGTTCTGTCCGACTGACCTGTTTGTATTGGCCTTGGCTTTAATAAGCAGTACAACGCCTATTCCCATATTTTGTTTCTAAATAAACAAAACATCTCGTTCGCTAAGTTTTCGTAAGATATTAAAATCTTTCCTAAAGTCTATGCCAGAAAAAAAATAACTTATCTTGTAATCGACTCAAGTCATTGAACAATTTCAAACTATTGAGTCTAAAAGAAAATTAAAAAGGAAAATATATGTCAGCATGCTTTGGTCAGTACGATGGTAAATATAAATCCTAGCCAGATCATAGAAAAATAAATTCTCTTACGGAACGGGCAATTAAACAAAAAATAATCTCTTGTGGAAAGGACATATTTAGAAAAATAAAATTATTCAATATACAAACCTTTCTTTAATTTCTCACGAAGAAGGTTGCAATATGCTTTAAAACGCATCTAAACACCGAATGTTATGCCCATTTTTATCTATTCCTACAGTATTTTTATTTTGCTTTTAGGAATTGTGTATCTTATTATTTTTTTACTGCTGATATCCAATGTAAGCTAAATATTCTACTCTGAAAAAAATATATATTTCAAAATTCTGACAAATAAGTTTTCACATCTCATGATACTTATTGTTTACATGTGTGCTGTACGGTATCTCTTC
>NC_090730.1:50220625-50228125 GCF_036898095.1 Palaemon carinicauda
TCGACTAGACCTAGAGACCTAAGATGTTACCGTTATACATCTTTTCAACTAACTATAAACTATGTTAGAGCTTCCTGCCCCCTACAGGGAAGAGTCCTACTAGACTCTGGAAAGTCTCGAAGAGTACATATATCTATGTATGAATACCAGGCAAGCTAATATAGTGGTCTCGCCCTATATTAAGTAAAGCATAGTTTGTATAGAACCACTGCGTCAATATATTGACCAGTAATCCGCACAATACTTATATTGGACAAAGGTTTATATCCGCATAGGAAGAAACTAATAAAACCGCCCTCGTCCCTTTATGGGACGGAGTCCTCCCATTAGGGGACTTACATAAACCAATGCAACATAGCTTGCAAAACAGAACAATTCTATCAGAATTATCCCAGATAAGATACATAGAATTAAAATGCTCAATTATACCAATAAATTGACACAGGTGAAAGAGACGCAAGGTTCTCAAGAACAAGTTTATTGACAGATAATAAACAGACAGGTTAACAACAAATATATATATATTTATATAAAAGAGGATAACCCAAAACTTTAAGCATAAGTATGATAGTAAACAGAACTTGTTTATCTGAAAGAAAAACCATTAAACACCACTTTAATAAGATACCAAGGTATCAAGTCATAAAAAGTCTGTATTACAAATCAATCACATTAGCGTTAGAAACGCTTGGCACACATGTCTGAACTTATGCTAGGTTCACCTTTGAAAGAAGGAACAGTCTATATGGGCACTTGGTGCTCTCATTTAGTTTGTAGTACAGTATGTACCTACACACTCACCCTGGACTTAATCGTCCCAATTAAGACCACTGTTCCTCGCAGAGTTAAACAGTAGGGTTAACTACACGACCCACTGCTACCACAGATCTCTTAAGTTCCTCTACTTGCTTCGCATAGTGGCGAAAGAACACCCTGGAAGACTTCCAGCCCGTGTATGAACGGAGATGTTCAAAATCCATACAATTAAAGAAATTTAGGGATGAGGCAACTTTCCTCGGATCGTGACCTGCGGGTGTACTGTCAGGATCCGCTCTGCGAATAAAATATGTGATTTTCGCTCTGAGTTGATTCAGAGATAAATTTGAGCCTGATGTTTCTCCCCTGAATAGTTGACCACCCTTGAAGTCTGAAGTTCTACGAAGATAGACCTTTAGGCATTCTACTGGACATAGAGATGCATCTTCTTTCAGAGGGCAGATTCTCCAGGGACCCCACCTGTTGGTGGGTAACTCATTCTTGGCGAGAAACGTAGGATCCGGAAACAGGTTCAGCTCCCCCCCATCCAGGAACTGAACACGACCTGCCTCTCTCAAGAGGGCTACGATCTCACTAACCCTGGCCCCGGACGCGAGTGCAAATAGGAAAATAACTTTTTGCGTCAAATCCTTTAACGCACATTCTTCATTGCTCAACAGGGAGGCGAAATGAAGAACTTTGTCTAAAGACCATGAGATGGGCTTTGGAGGTGCTGAAGGTCTGAGCCTAGCGCAGGCTTTCGGAACTTTATTAAAGATCTCGTTACCAAGGTCGATCTGGAAGGCAAATAAAATGGGTCTCATCAAAGCAGATTTACACACTGAAATCGTGTTAGCTGCCAACCCTTGGCCATGGAGGTGGATGAAGAAAGATAAGCAGAAGTCTGTTGAGATCTCCTGCGGATTCTTTGCCTTTACAAAGGCCACCCATTTTCTCCAAGATGACTCATATTGCCTTCTAGTCGATTTGCACTTATATTCCTCTAGGAAGTCTTTGCTAGCTTTCGAAATCCCGAAACGCTTTCTCACCGCTAGGGCGAGAAAATCATGAGCTGCAGGGTCTGGGTTTTCTGTAATGAAGCGCAGACAGTCGACTTCTGGACTCGCTGGGTCAGAACTGGATGTGGTAGCGGCACGAACTTCATCTGTAGTTCCAACGCCAAGGGGAACCACATACTGTTCGCCCACTTGTGGGCCACTATTGCCGCTACCCCCTTGAAGGATCTCAGTTTGTTGAGGACCCTCAACAGAAGGTTGTGAGGAGGGAACAGATAAATCCTGGACCATCTGTTCCAGTCGAGGGACATTGCGTCCACTGCTTCCGCTAAGGGGTCCTCGTACGGGGACACGTACAGGGGCAACTTCTTGTTGTCTTTCGTCGCAAAGAGGTCTATTTGCAGTTCTGGGACTTGATTCAGAATGAAGGAAAATGATCCTGCGTCTAAGGACCATTCCGACTCTATCGGTGTGAACCTGGATAGAGCGTCCGCTGTCACATTGCGGACTCCTTGAAGGTGAACTGCCGACAGGTACCACTTCTTCTTTTCCGCCAATCGGAAAATGGCTAACATCACTTGGTTGAGAGGTGGTGACCTCGACCCTTGTCGATTCAAGCATCTCACAACCACCTCGCTGTCCGTCACCAATCTTATGTGGATCGAGTGACGCAGGGAGACTTTCTTTAAGGTAAGGAGCACTGCCATAGCTTCTAGAAAGTTTATATGAAAGGTCCTGAATAGCTTGGACCAAGTCCCCTGGACTTTTTCCCGATGAGAGTGACCTCCCCATCCCTCCTTTGAGGCGTCTGAGTGAATCGTCAACGACGGGGGAGGTGGCTGAAGAAGAACCGACTTCTTTAGATGTCTGGCTTGGGACCAAGGTCTGAGAAGAGTACGTAGCCGAGGCGGCACTGGTCTTCACAGGTCTCTTCGCGCGTTTGATGCATACCTTCTCCAAACTCCGGTTGCATCCTTTAGCTGTGCTCTTGGCACTGGGTCTGTCACTGAAGCAAACTGGAGAGAGCCTAGTACCCTCTCCTGTTCGCGTCTTGATATCCTTTCGGAATCTAGAAGTCTCTTGACAGAGCCCGCTATCTCCTTCCTTTTCTTCGTCGAGATGGAGAAACTGTGTGACAAAAGGTCCCAGTGGATTCCCAGCCACTGGAACTTTTGGGATGGAGAAAGTCGAGACTTTTTTCTGTTGATCTTGAAGCCTAGGTACTCTAGGAACTGGATCACCTGACTGGAAGCTTGCAAGCATTCGGTCTCGGATGCTGCCCACATCAGCCAGTCGTCCAGGTAGGCTACTACCTGAATTCCCTTTAGGCGTAATTGTTTGAGAGCTACACTCGCAAGCTTCGTGAAAATCCTTGGGGCTATGTTTAGCCCGAATGGCATGGCTCTGAAGGCGTACAGTCTCCGTTGTAGCCTGAACTCTAGGTAGGGGGAGAGTCGACGGCTGATTGGAATGTGCCAATAGGCGTCTGACAAGTCTATAGAGACTGAGTATGCCCTCTTGGGCAGTAAGGTCCTTATGTGTTGCAGTGTTAGCATCTTGAATTTGCAATTCACTATGAACTTGTTGAGTGGCGACAAGTCCAGAATGACTCTGAGCTTTTCCGAGTCTTTCTTGGGAACACAAAACAGCCTCCCTTGGAATTTGATGGACTTCACCTTTCGGATCACATTTTTCTCCAACAGTTCTTGAACGTACTCCTCCAAAACGGGGGTGGAGTGTTGGAAAAACCGAAGGCATGGGGGTGGAGTGCTGTACCAGCTCCAACCCAGTCCATTCTTGAGTAGGCTTTGGGCCCAGGGATCGAAGGTCCAGCGATCTCAAAATTTCATCAGTCTCCCTCCTACCGGTATCATTTCACTTGGACTGCCGTCCTGAGGTCTTGCCTCCCTGACCACGACCACCTCTGAATCCCCTTCCCCTTGAAGGGCGCCTAGACGAGCCTCTGGCTGCTCCTCTAGGTTTTGCACGAAAGGAAGAAGATTGTCCTTTGAACGTTGGGGTGAATGTGGTTGACTGACCTGGCACAGCCTGGGGTACCCACTGAAAAGCAGTCGGGGTTTGTGCCACCATCTGGGGCACTGGAGGCAAAGGCAATTGCAGTTGCTGTTGCTGTCTATAAGGCTTGGCTGGCCGAGATGGTAGCCTAGTCCTCATATTCTTCCTCTTTGGTTGAGGACCCTCATCCGGGGAAGATTTTCTTTTGATAGCCAGGCCCCACTTCTGGAGAAGGTTTCTATTCTCCACGGCGGCCTTATCAACAACCTCTTTGACCACATCGGTAGGGAAAAGGTCTTTTCCCCAAATGTTGGAGGAGATTAATTTCCTTGGCTCGTGTCTCACCGAAGCCCCGGTGAACACGAACTCCCTGCAAGCTCTCCTTGCCTTGATGAAGCCGTAAAGGTCCTTCGTCACTGTGGCTAGGTGAGACTTAGCCACTACCATGAACATTTCATGGACCTTAGGGTCACTTGCCATTGTCTCAAGAGTAGTCTGATGAGACATTGAGGCAGCCAGTCTTTCTTTGGTCTCGAACTCTCTTCGTAAAAGAGATTCGGACAGCTTGGGGAGGTCCTCGCCGAATTGCCGTCCGGCAATATCAGCCTCCAACTTTCCCACTGAGAATGTCAGATGGACATCCTTCCAGTCTTTGTGGTCCATAGGCAGAGCCAGCGACAAGGGTTTACACTCCTCCAGGGAGGGGCAAGGCTTGCCGGCCTCGACTGCCTTTAGGACAGCCGCAAACCCTTTCTGTAAAAAGGGGAAGGCTCTATCAGGAGAGGACACAAAAGAAGGGAGCTTCTTGCTCAATGCAGCTACCTTCGAATTAGAGAAGCCCCTCTCTTTCATCGAGGATGAAAGTAGGGCTTGAGCCTTAGCGTGGTCCATAATAATGACCTCCTTCGGCTCTGTCTCCTCCCTTGAAGCTGGTTCTTTTCTCAGCCGGACATAGCAGTCCGGATATGATGCCTTGCTGGGCCAGAATTCTACCTCCTCTAGGGGAACTGAACCCAGCTTATCCGAGATGACGATCTTTCCAGTCGTCATCGGCATGTGCTCAGCATACCTCCATGGGTTAGCATCTGAGCATATGGGAAGGTCTTTCACATTGAGCCTTTTCTGGGGCCCATGTGATTCTGCTAGGGACTGCATACGCAGTTCCATTGCAGCCGCCTTCTCCTGATTCTCCTTCTGCATTTGTTGGATCATTCCAACAATCGAAGAGAGGGCCTGTCCCAGTTCTACTGGGAGACCAGCCGATGTTGAGGGGATAGGCTCCGGCATCTGAACCGGAGTAGCCGACACCTCGTCGACCTCATCCTCTACGACATCCGGGGTTTGAACTTGATCCTGACCTTCTGCCAGGAGGTCTTCTTCCAAACGTTCGTCCAGGTCAGACATCCTGTCATACAACTGGATGTCTTGCATCGCAACTGCGACTTCCGCATCCACCTGGACTTGATCTTGAGGGATATCCTCTTGAGGCTGGGGAATCACTGCCTCAGCTGATGCCTGGGGAAAAAGATACGCCCTCATCTTCTCACTTGGAAGATAAGGACCAGAGGTGTTCTTCTTGAAGCCCCTTACCCAAGTACGAAGCTTTTCCCTTGCTATATCCCTTGATTCCGCCGTTCTAGGGGAATCAAAAGCCTCAGTAATCAGGTTAGTGCATACAGTACATACCTGAGGGTCCCAATACTGGAGATCATCCTTGGAGACAGCGCATGCTGCGTGTCTCCTACAACACTCATGTCCGCAGAGGTTCTTGCTGCGGACATTGCAGAAAACATTTCCGCACTTCGGAGGGTCCTCCTGTAAAGAGAAGAAAATTCCATGAGTATCAAGTGAACTATGTATCACTGGATATGCATAGTATAGCATAACAATTCATAAAGGAAAGAGACACACTTGTGTTTCCCTCACAACGCATTGCTGCAGCCTTCCAGATAATAAAATCAAAATGGTTTATCTCTTCTAGAGTAACCAATGCAAGGTTTCCAGAGGAAACAGGTGGAGCTCACACCTAGGCAATGATTTTAAAATCCTGGATAATAGACAGGGAAGAACTCTGCTTCCTATCTGAGGGCAACAGCAAAGGGCTGTGCAAGAAAACACAATAGTGTTAGAAGATACAGTGCTGTACCTAAACCTTTACTATAGTTTTCTTCTTACTGTATATGCTATACAGAAGAATACTAGTACAGTATAGGAGGATGTGTGCCGGCCTGCCTTTGCCGGCCGGCACACACCACAACTAGCTTTAAAGTATACTACTTAACAGCTATAGGGCGGCAGCACTCTGGTTCAAATGCCTGTGCCGGTCGGCAGCAACTGCCGGTCGGCAGCAACTGCCGGCCGGCAACAGCCAGTGTTGGCCGGCAATGACTGCCGGCCAGCAACTACACAAGGTAGTACCCAGCTGCCGGCCACACTCTTGGTGACCGGCAGACAAGGACTGACATAAGCCGGCCGGCAAAGGTACAAGACCGATGCCAGCCGGCAGCAAAAGAACCAGAAGACTACACCTGCCCGGCAGCCGGCCTCATAGGCCGGCAGCCGGGACAGGTACAGCACTAGAAGAAAATAGAATGGATGCCGGGATAAGAGTGTACACAACCCCCCAAGCCCGGCAACCGAAAGAGTGCATATAAGGAAGGGGAGAAACTTAATTCAGGCTTCCTTGACCAATGCCGTCCGGCTCTGCCGGTAGGCATGGATGAGGGACCAAGAGAGGTCCGGGCAGCACTCGAAAACATAAGACCCTTGCCGGCCATCATCTCTGCCGGCCGGCAATGGGCTTAGTCAATTCCACATCCCAACCTATACTAGGTCCAGAAGTAGAACGACGTACAGTACAGTAATACCCCTGCCGGCCAGCTCTGCCGGCCGGCAAGGTACAGTACAGTAATGGCTAGGCCATTACGGAGATAGAGGGGGAAGGGACAAGAGGGTCCTGCCAACCTTGCTTTAGTGACAGATCACCCGCAGCCAAGAACCTTGTCTTAGACTAAGGGAGATCTAAGGGAAAGGGCCAGCAATACTTGCCAGCTTCCAGAGCACCAAAGCAAGGAAGGCGTTGCTACTCCCAAGGGAAGAACTTATCCTCCCCCGAGAACAGCAACAGGACTTAGTCTGGTCGATCACAAAAGAAGGAATCATAACTTACAGAAACCTTCGGTAGTGACCTAAGGGAGCTAAGCTCCCTTTGTAATTGTTAGGTCAGCGAGGGAGACTTTGCCCCAAGCCAGACAACACGGACTCAGACTAAAAACTCTGTTGTTCTGTCCCTCTTTGAACCAGACTTACTGGAACAGGAAGGTACAGTAACACCCTAGTATAGTTTTATCGAAAATAAATTCGGAAAAAACCACTTAGGGATAAGCCCAAGGCTTAAACCGAGGGAAAGGGATTGCATACCTTCTCCGAAGAAAAGAAAGCAACCGGGGAGTATGATAAAGTATACTAAGGCTCCATAAGCAATTAGCCTAGGCACCAAGAGAATCGATTACCTAGTTCACCGAAACTCACACGTATACAATCTTGGAAATATTCCACACAGTCTTAAATGTATAAAATATAGCCTAAAGCTTCAATAAAATTTTAATAACACTCGGAAAAACCAAAATCATGCATGAAGTACTAGGACCAAACGACTAGGCTACATGGCCTAGCGTAGGCCAGAATGGCGAATACTTCGCCAAATAATACT
>NC_090730.1:50229877-50232377 GCF_036898095.1 Palaemon carinicauda
TGATGTTGACCGTCAAATTTCTGACATTCCTCTATCAACAATCTCCAGAGTACCAAACATAACTCTTATTTGTTGTATATCTGTATTTTTATTGAAAATTATCTTAGTTTTAATAATATTAATTTTCATTCCTATATTTTTGCTTTCTCTATTCAAACCTTCTATCATGTTTTGTAAGAACTTCCATGATTCATAAAACATAACTATGTCATCTGCAAAGGAATTCCCTGTTAATATTCATTACTACATTGTCGCAATCTAGATTATCAAAAATATCTTCTAGACATTCTGTGAATAATTTAATAGACATGTGGATTCCCTGTCTAACTCCCTTCTTAATCAGAACCTTCTGACTATCTTTATGTAGTTTTAGGATTGCAGTACCTCAAATGTTCTGAAATAGAATTAACTTATTCTTTGTTTTTGAAGGGCTTTCATACTGCTACGGTTTTAACAGAATTAAAGCTATCTCTCATATTTTATAAATGTCATACTCTGTTGATTTTCCAATTACCTGGGTAATTGCATGGATAGTCAGTTGAATACCCACTTCTAAAGCCTTCCTGCTCTATTCGTTGATTAAAATATAGCTGTCTTTCTATTCGAACTAATATGGTATTTTTCAGGTCTTTTATGCCTCTTTATTTGAATTAGTATAATGATAAAGTTTTTCCAATCTGTAAGTATATAGCATTCTTGGAGACATTTTGTATGAAATTCGGCCAGTTTTACTACAATGAAATCCCCTCTATTTATTATTAAATCTATTGCTTGTCCATCTACAGCTGTTTTTCCTCTTGCCATGCCCATTAAGGATTTCATTACTTCTCATACTGTGACGTTTGGTGCCAGGTTAGGTGTTTCATTATTTTTATGGGAAAATGTATTTATTACATCACTTTTGAATAGCAATGTATATAAATTTTCTGTAACTTTTTACAATTCATCTATATTGTATTTAACCTTCAAAGCAAACATATGTTGCTGCCCTGGTCGAAGTGTTTTTCTCATTAATTTGACGGTTCTTCCTTTCTTAAGAGTTTCTTTAAATTTGATTTTGTTGTGTTTATTGATATTATATTCTGGATAATTCTGCAAATTCTATTTCACCTGTAATAAATTGAAATCTCCTTTTCTAATCTTTTTCTTTTTAGGTTTATTTATTTATTTATTTTTTAGTTTACCTTAATCTTGTTTAGGAACTTTTCCACATACTACTTGTGCTGATTCCAATACAAACAAATTTAGGTACATGACTGTTCAGTTCTTATTTACTGGCTTGCATTTCATCATGTAGCTTACAGTACCTATTTTGTATTGCAAATCTAAACTAATTAGATTTTTTTATCATTAGTGGAATGTCTAGTTTCTTTCTTAAAATTTGCCTTTTCTCTCTTTCTGATATCTAACAAAACTTTGCTTCTCACTATTATATAATCTTTGACTTTAACTTGTTTAATAGTTCCATATTTAAGTAAATCAACTTTCTCACAGAAAATAATATAATTTTTTTTTTTCAGTTCTCAATTTGGGCTTCTCCATGTCCATATCCCATGTTCCTTTCTATAAAAGAATGTGTTTATGATATTAAGATTGATTCTTTCAGCAAATTCTACAAATTACTCCTCTATCATTCCTTTTGCATACTCCAAATTTACATACTGATGATTCCGCTCTCTTTTTTCTGACTTACTTTAGCACTGAAATCACCCATTAGGCTACCCAGAGCACTAGCCACCCATTGAGATACTACCATTGGCTTTGACTGGCCTCAGAGTACGATATTGGATCGTTCTCCCTGCTTACGGCTCCTATCCATATGCCTACACTTACACCGAATAGTCTGTCCTATTTTTCTGCTTATTCTCCTCTATTCTCAAACACCTGCCAACACTGAGATAACCAAACAATTATTCTTCCCTTAAGGGATTAACTTCTGGACTGTAATTGCTCGTTGCTGACCGTAGAAGAGACTCTTTAGCTATGGTAAGTAACTCTTCTAGAAGGAACCCCGAAAATTAAACAATTGTTCTCTAGAATTGGGTAGTTAAATAGCCTCTGTACCACAATCTTCCACTGTCTTGGGGGTAGAGTTCTCTTACCTGAGTGTTTACTCAGGTACACTATTCTACTTTATATCTCTTCCTACACCTATTTAATTGTTTTAGAGCTTATATACAGTATATAAGATTAATTTTGATGTTCTTACTTTTCCTAATTTATTTTAAAATAATAATAATAATAATAATAATAATAATAATAATAATAATAATAATAATAATAATAATAATAATAATAATAATAATAATAAGTTAGTCGCCCTTTTTTTTCAAGATATCTCCAGATCCTCATATAGTTATTTTACTCCTCTGTATAGAAGGGTTGTGGTGCATAAGTTTGAATGTTATCTATTTTATACGTCTTTTTTACACTAACTATTAATCCTGCTATTTTATCACTAGTAATAATATATACACATATACATATACTATATATATTT
>NC_090730.1:50239877-50245494 GCF_036898095.1 Palaemon carinicauda
CAAGTCTTGCCAGCAACGAAGACATGTCTCTTACCATCTTAGACACAGGATATACTTCATTTATTGCCGAACTTCCGAGGTGCCGATAAGGCTTTAAGGTACGTCACAACGAAATGATGGGTGTCTATTTCTAAAGTGATCCTAGCCTTCTTATCTTTTCACCAATGGAAATGATGGCACACTTTTTTGCAAACTTGCTTAATAGTCCTGAATTTAATCGTTATATTTACTGATTCATATTAACATATCTTATTAAACTAAATATATACCTATTGAAGCATAAAAAACTACATAATAATTTGTAAGTAATTTGTTTTATCTTCGGATACTATTCGTTTATTTTAACATCTCGAAAATCTAATTTCTAGGATCAGCTTCATGGAAGTAATGTTCCTATATATAAATATAAGTTTTGAAGGATCCTTTAACTCTAATTCTTTATTTTATTTTTCGAGATGTGTTTATGCTAATTTAGGTTTTTGCAGTTGTTACCCCCTTGTCGTTACTATTTAAGTTTATTATTATTATGGGGTAATAGAATGTTTGTTTGTTTTTCTTCAGGGCTCTCTTGAAGTTGCGGGAGATTGGGAAGCACCGAAACTTTCACCCCCTTGTCGTTACCCTTTGACACAAGGTCGGTCCTCCTAAGGATACTCTCAAACGATTTTTATAGTTACCCAAACCGAACATCCTTTCAAGAAATTTAGAAATATTTAACCTAAAAAAAAAAAAACTATTCTGAAACCTTTAATTACATTTAAGAGTTTTATTTTGTTTGAGTTTTATTACTAAAATTTCCTGTATAGATAACTTTTTTCAAGATGGCGACCGTGACAGGATTGCAAATAAGGAGTTCGGTTTGGTTGCTTGGTTTGGATGAGAGTAGGAGTGGTTTTTGGGCTTGTTCTGTATTTGAAATTTTTTTAATCTATTTTGTACTGTTCATTTTTGTCGTCAACATTTTCTTGGATGACATTAACTGATCTGTGGTTGTTATGAAATTGGCAGTCTTTGGACATTCATATGTTTCTGATCTCGAAAGGATAAGAAATAAAAATTGATAATGTGAAATTTGAAGTGTCATTGTTTGGTTGGAAAGGTGCCACATTTTCCATCTTTCTTAACAATACTAGTCTTTTAGATCCTTTGGTATCTTATAATCCTGACTATTTAATTGTATATCTGGGAGGTAATGACTTAAAAGCTGACATAGACTTATCCTTAGTCAAAGAAATTTGCAGAGCTTTTTATATCTTAGTTCGTGAAAAACTACCAAATACTTGCCTTATTGCCTCGCAATTAGAGCTGAGGTTTCATGTAAACAGGAATAGGTTTGATGCCCCTCTTACAGAACACTATAAATTACTTAGACGCTATTTCAATAAGTTTGTACTAGGTTTAAAGTGTAAAGATTTTCTGTTTAGGGTGGAAAGCCAGGGGAGATTAGATAACCAGAGGTTGTATAGAGATTCGGTACATTTAAATACAGTAGGTTTAAATCATCTATTTAAATTGATGAAAGATTGTTTGAGGTTTTGTTACAGAAAAAATAAAAGTTTTTAATCATGTCTAATTTGTCTCTTTTAATCAATAGTCGGAAATATATCCGAGGACAAGTGACAAAGTATTTTAACAATAAGATTTCACTCCAAACTAAAACTACCTCTGAGAAACATGTCCTCAAAGCTAAGTTTAAATCGTATCTTGATGACTTGAGGGACCATGATAGCAAAATTCAAGCCTTGATATGGCAAGAGGAAGAAAGTAGTGATAAACTTAGTGGAATTGGCCAATTGTGAATCTTATATTGATAAACTCAATGAAATGTTAGCCTTCCTTGAAGATACTGTCTCTTTCACTTCTAGTACCTTAGATGCTGCAAGGAGTTTGCTTAAGAGTCCTACTGCTCCCCTTCCTACTTTCAGTAGCACTGAAGGGGAAAATATAAACAAATTCTTAACAGAATTTGAGGATACCACAGGCTCCTTTCAGCTTAAGGATAGGGATAAGTTGTTGTCGTTAAAGCAACAAGTTTCGGGGCGTGCTTCCGTTTTGTTGAGTTCACTTGAAGTGGATAAACAGACTTATAATGATGCCAAGGAACTTTTGTTAGCAGCTTTGGCTTCTGGTTCGCTGCAGAAATTCAATACTATTAAACAAATAGCAGAGATGAGATTAACGTAGAGCACAGATCCATTTTCCTATATTAGTCAGATGAAAAACTGTATTGAATCTGTTAAGTTGCAAAAAATTGAAACTAATGACTTTTTGAATTATTTCTTTTGGCAAGGTTTGAATGATACTTTCAAAAATCAGTTGACTATCATAACAAATAAGACCAGACCTTCATTGGATGAAATAAAGGATAAATTTTTTGAGGCAGCAGAACGATATTCATTAGCTACCCAGAATTTCCATTCAAAGAATCATTCTAAAGGTTTTAATATCAAATCTTCAACAACAAATTTGGCTACTAATGTCAATTTTAGCAAGACTAACGGGCCTTCAGTTAAGTGTACTTTATGTGCTTTAGACAAGGAAAGAGACTCTTCTCATCCTATCTATAAGTGTAAGTATTATGATAGTCCAAAGGCCAAAGTTGTCAAATTGAAGGAAATTGGAGGATGTTTAAAGTGCGCTAAAGCCAATCATTCCACCGAATCTTGTAATTTTGTTTTTCTAAAGAAATGTTTTCATTGTGGAAAATGGCATTTTACCTATCTGTGTATAAATGGAAATGAAGAAAGGAGTTTACTGGGTGCCACCAATAAAATCGAAGCAACCCCTGTTACCTCTCAGAGTCAAAAAGTGTCCAAAAAAGGGAAAAACTGTAAATCTGCTCCCAAAGAGGAGGTTTCTAGTGGCATGATTCTATCAGTAGGTGCTTTAACGGACTACCAGTACAGAGTCAATTTTGCCTACTTTTACTTGTTACCTAAGTAGCCAGGTCGAGATTAGGTGTCTTGTAGACAGTGGTTGCCATACTAATTTTATTACGGAAGCTGTAGCCAATACTAGTAATCTCAAGGTGTTAAAAGAAAGGGTACATTTGACTGTTAACGGTTTTAACTCGAGTAAGCAGTATGTAACTAAGCTTGTGGAAGTAGAGGTAGAGATAGGTAAGGAAAGGTTCAAGATTGAAGCACTTTGTGTACCATCTATTGATATAAATTTGAAACTTCCACAGCTTTCTAGGATTACAACTGCGTTTATTGAGAAAGGCTATGTCTTGGCAGACAATCAATTATTAAACCATCAGGAGGAGATCAATAACATTGATTTCATATTAGGTACAAATTCTATGTATTGTCTTTTGAGCTCAATGGTAAATTTTGGCCAGCCGATTCCCTCTGTCTATAGTCAATGTGCTCTAGGGGTTATGCTATTGGGTAATCTGGAGAACACTATTTCTAATTTGAAATACTTACCTGATTTAAATTATGCCTCATACAATGGTAATAATTCGGACATTTCTACTTATTTGTCTGTAGAGTCTTCTGTTGTCTATGTAGGCTTTGGTTCAAGCATCTTGTGTGATGATTCAAACTTTATGGAAGAGGAGGTAACTCTTGATGTTGAATCAAATTTTGCAGTGTTGAAAGATGATGGAAGTATTTCGGAGACTGAATTGAATAAAGCTGCAAACGAAGTTCTCATGAAATATGATGAGAAGAAGGTATTAAACTATGACCAATTAGAATTCGAAAACTGCTTTTCAGAGGTCAATGGTCAACTTGTTAGATTTGCTTTGAATCATTCTGTTCGTACTGAAAAGGGCAGGATATCCATGCCTCTTTTATGGAACAGTAAAGTATCTCATCTTCTTGGTAGGAATTACAATCTTGCTAAAGCTGTGCTAAAATCTAACTTAAAAAAGATAAGAAAGAATGAGCTTCATTTACATTTGATGGATGATGCCATTAAAGAACAAGAACAACTTGGTATAATACAGAGGATTCCAAATTTGGATCAGTATATGGAGGAACATCCTGAGCATAGTTTCTTACCGCACATGGGTGTGTTTAAACTAAACAGGGAGACCACTAAGTTTAGAGTAGTTTTTCTCTCGAATATTTGTGAAAAAGATTTGTCTAAGCCAGCTACTGTTAGTCATAATCAGAGTATACATTCTGGACCTTGTTTAAACCAAAAGATTGCTTCAGCTCTTTTACACCTGAGATTTGGGTCTAAGCTTCTATGCTTTGACATCCGGAAAGCTTTTAACCAAATAGAGCTGAATCCCTCTGATCAGAATAAATTACTATTTCTTTGGTATCGTAATGTAAAGAAAGGAGATTTTTCTCTTGTGGGGTATAAGAATGTGCGATTGAGTTTTGGATTACGATATTCACCAACAATTTTGATGTTGAGTTTATACAAGATTTTGGTCCTGGATACTGAAGGGAATAATTCTGAGGAGGTTGTATGTTTGAAAAGGTTGATTTATCAATTATTTTATATGGATAATGGTGCTTTCACTTGTAGTGATTCATCAACTTTGAAATGGGCTTATCAGTTATTGCCATCTATTTTTGAGCCCTATAAGATGGAATTACAACAAATTGTTACTAATGATAGTTCACTTCAGGAGGATATTGATGCTGGTCTTGAAAACAAAACTGACAGTAAAGTTAAACTTTTAGGCTTGCAGTGGCATAGGCAAGATGATATATTGTCAACTAGACTTATTGCTCTTGAGGGATCAGCCAATACAAAACGTTTAATTCTCAGGTCGATAGCCTCTAATTTTGATTTATATAATTTCAATGGACCAGTTTTTAACAGATCTAGAGTTTTTATGCATGGCTTACAGTGTGACAAATCACTTGGATGGGATGATCCATTGTCACAAGAGCGAATGAAAGAGTGGAACTGTATTTCAAGACAAGCTAATGCAACTCCAGAAATTATGGTAGAACGGTTTGTAGGGGAAAGAGATGCATCTTATAGGATACTAGCTTGTGTTGATGCAAGTAGTCTCATGTATGGAGCCGTACTTTATATTGAGAATATAGATACAGGTAAGGTTAGTTTTGTATTGGCCAAAAACAGAATTGTGAACACAAATTTGAAGACTAAATCAATCCCTTCCCTGGAGTTGCAGGCTATTAGTTTAGGTAGAGAGATGCTTATGGAACTTTATAAAGAACTATCTGGTCCTGCATGTGTCATTCCCATTAATATTAAAGCACTGACTTTGTATTCTGATAGTTTGGTAGCGTTAACTTGGGTAAATTCCTATGCTAGTAAACTTGATAAAATGCAGGGAAAATCCAATTTTATATTGAATAGGTTACATCGTATAAATTAGCTTTGTGAAATCTTCCCTGTGAACTTTACCTTCACAAGTGGGCAGAATAATCCTGGGGATTGCATAACTAGATGTTTATCATACAAACAACTCAAGACAACTAACTATTTCTCAGGACCACAAATTCAGTCAAGTGATGTAGCAATAAGTCAAAATGTACTGAGTTTCACCATCCCGAATCCTTTATTCAAGATCAATGATGATAATGTTGAAAGCAAAGACGTTGGTAGTTATAATATACAGTGCAATAAATTTTCCATATCATCTGAATATCTAGTTTCTCCAAACAGATATTCTGACTTTCGC
>NC_090730.1:50260994-50265994 GCF_036898095.1 Palaemon carinicauda
ATTAAAGATTTCATTCCCCAGATCCACTTGAAAGGCATATAGCAGAGGCCTAGTCAAGGCCGACTTGCACGTATTTATCGTATTGGCCGCCAGACCTTGGCTATGAAGGTGGAAAAAGAAGGACAGACAGAAGTTTATTGAAATTTCTTTCGGTCCTTTTGCTTTGACAAACGCAACCCACTTTTTCCAAGAAGACTCATATTGTCTTCTAGTTGACTTGGCCTTGTATTCTTTTAAGAATTCTATTTTGCCTTTTGAGATGCCATACCTTTTTCCAACTGCTAGAGCGAGAAAATCATGAAATAAAGGGTTTGGGTTCTCTGTGATAAAACGAAGGAAGTTCATTTCTGAATCTTCAGAAATATACCTAGGGTCAGAGCTAGGACTAGCCTCATCTAGTCTATCAGCCCCACTAGAGGATCCTCGTATGGGGCTATATAACGAGGTAGTTTCTTGAAGACGCTCGTGATGAAGAGGTCGAATTGCAGTTCCGGGACTTGTTCCCATCTGGGAGGGAATATGTCTGCGCCCATGGACCATTCCAACTCTAACTACATCCCATGACGGCCAGAAAACCTTTGTGATTAAGGGCAACAAATGCCCCAAGGTAGAAGAGGAAAATGTTGCGTCGGAATTTCCTCCACCTGTGCTGGCTTTAGAGCCATCGATGTCGACATCTTCGTCTTCTACCCCTCTATTGGATAATGTGGTACAAATATGTATCCAACTGAAGAATCAAATAGAGAGCTTTCGTAGACAAAACGAAAAGCAGGAAGTAAAACGCAAGATAGATCCTCGTAAAGTTTCTCTTGTCGCTTCCCAGGGATCAGTCAAACGACCCATGAATCTAGACCTACCAACATGTTCCATAGCCAATCCCTGGAGGTTCGCGGAGCAGATGCCGATTGGCAATCTCTGCATTTCAGAGAAAATATGTGCTGTTCCTTTGGACAAAATTCAATTTTGGCCAAGCTTTGATGCTTTCCCTAATTGTTGGGTTCGACTGAAGTACGAACCAAAGTCATGAAAAGGAGCGGAACCAAAAGAGTTCTTGATTCTCGACCATGATAAGGCACAGACTATCCTTTCAGGTAGTCTAAGAAAGGCGAGTTATTCAGAGTCTAAGGTATTCTCACTGAATAACGGACACCCTTCCTTTCTTGCTCCTACTTCACTCTCATTCCCCTTTATAGGGAAGGCATTTACTTCTGTTGCCAGAGCGGTAGAGGTGGGTAAGCCATGTCCCACACTCGATGAGTGCAAGCCTTTGTCACCAGGTTTTCCCGGACAGGAAAAGGATTGGAAGGAAGTCCATTTGACATTTTCAGTAGGAAAATTAGACAGGACGTCGCAAGTCGACAATTCAAGGTATGTCTCCCTAAATTGTCTAAGTTGCTCTTGTGTAATGAACAGAAGTCAAAGGACAGACTTGCGACATCCCTTTATATACAAAACTACATAGAGTTGTGTTCAACCTACGAGAGTACCCCAGATATGCTCATGGTCATAGCCAAAATGCATATGGCTATCTTGGTGAAAGACCTTTACGCCTTTATGTAGGCTAGGAGAGCATGTAGAGAGTTTGTGTTCGCTGATGCAACAGTAAAACACGAAACAAGGAAGCTAATATCTTCCAACATCTGGGGTAAAGACCTCTTCCCACACGAGGTCACTAAGGAAGTAATTAAGAACGCCACTATAGAGAACATAGGTCTTCTCCAAAAATGGGGCATTCCTTCAAAGAGAAAATCTTCTGTGGTTGTGGGTCCCCAACCTAAAAAGAAGATTGGAAATGCTGGAAATATCTGGGCTGCTCAACAACATCCCACTATTCCAGTGACCACGATGCTCCAGGCAGATGGTCAAAAGTCTAAGCCCACTGACGACTCGAAGCATAAAAACACTTCGGCAAGGAGGAACTTTCCCTCAGGATCGCAGTACCTTCGATCCTTCAGTCCAAAGCCTATTCAAGATGAGCCATTGATGGGAAACGGAAATGTCGCTACCATCATTTCCTTACCTTCTCCTACAGTTCAAAACCCTCCTGGAGGAGTACACCTGAGAGCTAAAGAGCATACAAGTAGTAAGAAAACTTTAGCTCATCGAGTTCCAGGGAAAGCTGCTTCGTGTTCACGAAAAGGACTCAAGATGTCAATGAGCCATTCTGAACTTGTCGCCACTTAACAAGTTCATAAAAAACAGCAAGTTCTGAATGTTAATCCTTCTGAACATATGGACCTTGTTCCAATTAAGGGTGTTCGTAATCTTGTCAGACCTGAAAGGTGTCCTTCGGAACCTTCCAGTCAACCACCCCCCCTTCCTCCTATCTAGAATTCATGTTACAGAGAGTAACATTCATCCTAAGAAAGATATGTGTCGGACTCACAGTTCTAAGTATCTTCAAAGGGTTGACGAACTTATTCACGTCAAATTCAAGGCTAGAAATAGTTCAGGTATTAATATACCTGATCAAGAGGCTGGAGTGGGCAACACCCGAAGTGTCCGGCCAATGTGCATTCAAAGAGATGACCCGGTTCCTGGGACATCACGGATGCAAGATAGGCTTCTAGAAGTCTCGACTTATCCAGCTGAGGGGTTTCGATGTTTAAAAATCCATTGAAGCCCTCGGTCACATCAACTCTCCTCTCATTTGGAAATATAAAAGGAGCTCGTGAGGTCTGTCAAGAGACTCAGGTATTCAGTCAGAATACCAAAACGCCAACAGGAAAAAGCGCTAAACTTTCCCCAGTTCGCTATAGTGACAGACCTGGTGCTAAGGGGACACCGGAAAGATGCGTTAAGAGCTTGGAGAAAACACGCATCAAACGGTTGAAGAAATAAAAAAAGACTGAGATCGGTCCCTCTTTAATCGCTTCTTTAACAGAAATTAGAGCACGAGAGTCCCGAGACTCTGCTGGTCTTTTCATGGGTGGGGAAGCCCCCTCCACACAGATCAGGCTCCCTACGACTGATCTGGGACACCGAAGCGATAATAAGACGTCACATGCGAACGTCTCATTCAGTCTTGGTGAAGTTACCCATCCCTCTCTTGAAGAGACAGCACCTACCAGCAATTCATTTACAACTGATCCACGATGTGACGGTGGATACTCTATTTCGATACAAACCGATAGAGTTGGAATGGTCCATGGGTGCAGACATATTCCCTCCCAGATGGGAACAAGTCCAGGAACTGCAATTCGACCTCTTCATCACGAGCGTCTTCAAGAAACTACCTCGCTATATAGCCCCATATGAGGATCCTCTAGTGGGGCTGATAGACTAGATGAGGCTGGTCCTAGCTCTGACCCTAGGTATATTTGTGAAGATTCAGAAATTAACTGCCTTCGTTTTATCACAGAGAACCCAAACCCTTCATTTCATGATTTTCTCGCTCTAGCGGTTAGAAAAAGGTTTGGGATCTCAAAAGGCATTATAGAATTCTTAGAAGAATTCAAGGCCAAGTCAACTAGAAGACAATATGAGTCTTCCTGGAAAAAGTGGGTTGCGTTTGTCAAAGCAAAAGGACCGAAAGAAATTTCAATGAACTTCTGTCTGTCCTTCTTTTTCCACCTTCATAGCCAAGGTCTGGCGGCCAATACGATAAATACGTGCAAGTCAGCCTTGACTAGGCCTCTGCTATATGGCTTTCAAGTGGATCTGGGGAATGAAATCTTTGATAAGATTCCAAAAGCATGTGCTAGGCTTAAGCCCGCGGTACCACCGAAGCCCATCTCTTGGTCTTTGGACAAGGTCTTACATTATTCCTCATCTGTGAAGGTTGTTCTCATAAGGATCTAACCCAAAAGGTTATTTTTTCTGTTCGCTATCGCCTCCGGGGCTAGAGTTAGTGAAATAGTGGCCCTATCCAGAGATGAGGGTCACATTCAGTTCACGGAAGTAGGAGAACTGAATCTATTTCCTGATCCATCCTTTCTCGCTAAAAACGAGCTACCCACTAAGAGGTGGGGTCCCTGGAGAATCTTCCCTCTGAAGAAAGATGTCTCTCTATGTCCTATAGAGTGTCTAAAGGTCTATCTTTGTAGAACTTCAGACTTCAGGGGAGGACAGCTCTTTAAAGGAGAAACTTCTGTATCAAATTTAACGCTAGAACAACTAAGGGTGAAGCTCACCTACTTTATTCATAGAGCGGATCCGGGCAGTACTCCCGCAGGTCATGATCTAAGAAAGATTGCTTCATCACTGAACTTCTTTCAGTATATAGACTTTGAGCGCCTTCATTCATACACTGGATGGAAATCATCCAGAGTGTTTTACAAACACTATGCAAAACAAGTGCATGAACTGAAACACTTCGTAGTGGCGGCAGGTAGTGTATTAAAACCTGCCCCCTAATTACTGTAGTAAACAGTTTATGGTTTGGGACCTCACATGTCCTTGCACATGTAATGGATGAGAATCATCCAGAGTGTTCTACATACACTATGCTAGAAAAATCCATGATCTGAAGCAGGAAGTGGTGACGCCAGGTAGAATATTTAACCTGCTGTCTAATTCTACGATGAACAGCTAATTGACTGGGACTGTCAATTAAAGGGAGAAGATGTCACCCTTCTTAGGTGACTTCTTTTAATTAATTGTTACCATGATAACACTGGTTCTGTTCAAAATCCAAGGTGTGGAGTTATACAGATAGCACTAGGTCCGGTGTACAAAGTACGCAGTGCAGATAGAAGTAACCAGTACAGGAATTATGAAGAAAAATTGTTTTATAATTTTCTTTAGTCTGAGAGTGGCACTCATCATTTCTTCCATCAAGAAGGAAATATAGTCTTTGTACTTGTTACAGGTATAATCCCATGGTCATACTACATTCGTTTTACTGAACATCTTTTAGTCATTTATTAGTAATAAATGTCTATTAGAATGTAGTGTGTCCACCTTCGCCAGAAAATTGTATGTATGCATGCCACAGTTCTTCAACTTACCAAAGTAAGTATCCCTCATTTATTTGTATGCATCAAATAATAGATATAGGA
>NC_090730.1:50289099-50296599 GCF_036898095.1 Palaemon carinicauda
ATCAGATACACCTTTCCTCTAATTGCAACGCAATGAGGCATAAAATGAACAAATCCTAAACAGATCTCAGGGAGTAATTTTCTTTTCCAACCACTTACACGCTTCAATGCGTTCTCAATTTCTTTGAAATAGATTGCATTCACAAGTTATTAAAGGCGTAAAAATCATAATTTGGAAATAATTATAAGAAAGGATGTTTTCCCTTGTGTTTTTTATTTCCTTGCACTATAAGTTTCGGGAAGTAATTCAACACACATTGACTCGTAAGTAATTCAAATATGCACGCAAATTATTAATATCATTATCACATTGAAATATTGATATAAATACTGTCAACCAAATACTGTCATATTCTTATATAAGTAATAATAAAACCTAGTTAGTACATGCATTCTATTGTAGAAAAGAAAATTCAGAACTAACGATAGAAAAGTACATAAATTCAACCTAAAGATGAAAGATCAATGACTATATATCAATAAAAAAATATATTTGATATATAGCCAGAAAAGTTAAGAAATAAGGCCGCAAAAAAAAAAAAAAAAAAAAAAAATAAACAGAAAAAAAGATCTCGATCTTCTGTCGACCATAAGAAGAGAGATGACATCAGGAAATTATGCTCTTGACGAGTAACATGAAGAATGGCTGGTGAAATGGGGCTTGAATGACGTATCATTTGATATATTCATGATTGAAATACTTACCAAGATATTTTCATTGGATATTCAGTGGGAAATATATACAAAGCCATTTCCAAGTATCATATTTGAATTGCCATATGCCATCAAATTACGATCGTATTTTAATTTATTGACACCATATCTTTCCCTTGAGGACCGTAAATGTCAAGACAAAGTGTAATTTAACTGACGAGTAGTTGATTTGTCTGAGAAAACTCATTGCCTGAAAGCAACCTTTCACCGTTTCTTTCCACGATACTTGAGCAGAAATATCTGGAAAATTTGCAATGTAAATTAGAGCTCCATCATAAATTGGAATCTAACTTGTGTATTTTTCTTTATGATACTTACTTCACCCTTATTTCTCTCTCTATTCTTTACGTTTAATGCTCACTCATGAATGACAAAGGCAAAGGACAGTGACAATGCCTAGACAGCAGGACAATGCCCAACAGACGGACCCGATATACATATGATAAGCGCTTAAGACCCATCTCCAACCAAGCTAGAACCAAGGAGGACCAAGCAACAGGCTACTAATGACTAAGCAGGTAGATCTATAGGATCCCCTAAACACCCCATCCTAAGCTCACAAGGATGGCGAGGATGCACACACCGCACGAAACTATCAAGCATGAGGAGAACTCGAACCCCAGTCCGGCGATCACCAGGCAGGACACCACAACACTAGGATCTGGCATAGAGAAGCATAAAATTGACACGAATTCAAGCAGTTATCATTGTCAATTAGATTTTAGAACGCAAGCGTTCCCACGGTAACAAAACTCGGGCTAGGGGTGGGTCACTACTATGCACCTACTCTGTCCTTTTCATTCATCTTATTTTGACATTTTTTCATCTTAACAGATGAGATAGAGTTAACGACCTTAATTAGTATTAAGACTAATTGTAAAGTCCTTCGTACATCCCATCTGTTATTAGTCCTTGGGAGCACAAATCAAAGAACTTAAATATGTTTATGCTCTAACGTCCATTCCCTAATCAAGAAGAAATCGACTTGTTAAACTCTATGCAAAGGTAATAGTATTATGTAATACATGATTCAACGACATTTTTGTCTTGAAACTCTTAAATCTTAATGCATAGGAATAAAGTTAATCTCATTCTTTGTTATTTTGCTGATTATCTTACGAAAAAAAAATCTCACTACAACGCAAGGAATTTGTTATTAAATTATAGACATGAATATAGAAAAAAAAATATGAATAAAATCCTATATTTATTCATATGATAGTCGTTTGAGAAAAGAAAATAAGTTTGTGGAAAATGCAATAACATAAAACACAACATGACAATGAAACCACATATAACACTTTTTCCATCACCGTCATCTATGTCTGCATCGGGATCGATGGCTTCATTTGTCAGCAACACGAAAACTGATTTTATATTTTCCCCTGATCAATAATGTTTCATCAAGGTTATAAATTATTTTCATTTAATCATGCATTGTTTGTGGGGAGCAAAATCCTGTTACGGCAATTTGGAACGGAGAGTGCTTGTAATTTTCCAACTGTTTGATAATCCCTCCATTGATGGAATTGTAAAAATTTTCATTCACTTTCCTTTTTTGCCAAAACCAGCGGGAGTTAATGGAACCTGTGCCATGGTCAAACAAGTGGACCCAAATGAACACTTGATAAGCCGGTTTAAAATACATTAATTCTCTTCCCCTGATAATGGTTAAATTGTGTTGACTGTATTTATGTGGTTGTGAGAAATTTTGTAAGCGCAAAGTTACCAAATATGCTTTTTATTGTTATGTAAGCGATGGCACGGTGCTCTGAATAAATTAATTATTTTCGGTTATTAGGACCTTTCTGAAAATTTTCTATTTTTTTTTCACTTAAAACAACGATACTTGTGCTTTTTTTTCAAAAAAAATTAATTTTCGATAATACTTTATAATCCCTTTTTATTTAAAAAAAAAATATTCGTGTATTAATGATCATATTCATTTTGGCTTTTTACTACAATTCTTCATTGATATTTATTTTAGAATATAGTGGTATCAAATTGAAAACCTCTTTTACGCCATAGAAAATTTTGATAAAATTCGACAAGTAAAATATAGTAGATAAAAAAATATCCAAGAGAGTTTTATTCCAAATAAATATCCACATGAAAGCATAATAATACACAATGGGATAATAAACTATTTGGTAAAATAAACCATAAACTTATGATAATGAAGTTGGCAAGGTATAAATTAGAACATCTTTAATTATATCCGAAATTTTCTCATAAATGTACACAATCTAAGAAGATATTTTTAATGTATTCATCAATGGCTTAAATGTATTTACAATATTTACAATAACGTACACACATACATACATACATACATACACACATGTATATATATATATATATATATGTATGTATATATATACATATATATATATATATATATATGTATATATATATATATATATATAAATATGTATATATATATATATATATACAGTATATATATACGTGTGTATATATATATATATATATACAGTATATATATATATATATATATGTGTGTGTGGTGTGTGTGTGTGTATATATATATATATATATATACATGTGTATATATATATGTGTGTGTGTGTATTTATATATATATATATATATATATATAGTATTTCGTGAGCCGACTTTTGAGCGCATATACAAATGAGAGCCCACAATTAAACACGAGACACTTATGTACAGTAATATTCGTGCGCCAGCGTTACAGCACGTTGTGAAGAATCACAAGCTTATTTAAGGAATCAGTCTTAAATATCATTTTTATATTTTAAAGAATATAAAGTTTACATTTATCAGCTTTTGTCATTTAGTTTTTAATTTCCAAACATTTTTTTGATTGAATATTTTACTATCATAGCATATATGTTAAAGTGTATCTCAATCAAATAAATGGAGTCCTCAATAAGAATCACAAAGTGATTCAAAGCATGCGTTGACACCAATTAATAAATGGAGTAACTTCAATGTATTTATTCTGTTATTCTGTGAACTATATGCAGGGCAGATCATCCGTAGAGAAGCTATCTTCGATTTTTGAACTCCACCAAGACATTGTTCTTAATGTATATATATATATATATATATACATATGTTTGTGTATATATATATATATATATATGTATATATATATATATATATATATATGTATATATATATATATATATATGTATATATATATATATATATATACATATATATAGATATACATATATATATATATATATATATTTATATATATATATATATATATATATGAGGAGACTGATGCAGGCACATAGACGAACATAATCATGTCTTTTTCCTTACTGTTGTTGCTACATTTGGGGGCCCGTTGCCTGATGTACCCTCTCCAATGCCTTCTATCAAATATACCCTCTTCCACCAAAACACATTTTCTCCAAGTCACCCTTCATCTTACCTTTAATTCTAATTATCTAAAACTCTCTCGATACTCCTCCCAGGCTCCTACAAAGCATACCTAAATCTCTACCAACCATTCCTCTTCATCATGTGCTCATACGTTCTCAGTCGTGACACTCTTACAATTTCTATTATCTATGTAATAACTGCCACTTTTCCTAATTCTAAATTTTCCAATCACCAAAGATTTGATGATCCTATAATCAAGCACAACATTATCATCTTTGTTTCCTCATTTTTCATTAAACCTTATGTTTCTGATCGATACATTAACACCGATCTTATTACTTTGTAATAGATCCTGAAATTTAGTCTGATAGTCATTTTCTTATCACGCACCATTCCCATCACTTCCCTCCATTTTCTCAAAGAAACTTCTATCGCATTCTTAACTTCGGCCTTTATCCTCCTTCCTTACTTATAATCAGATCGTATCTAGATTAATCCACCTGTTTTGTAACCAGGTTCCTACTTTGTAATATGGCTATCTTGTCTCTAAACTCCTTACTGTTCACCAAAACAAATTTCAGCATTATCCACATTTGCCATTAAACTACCTCTCTCCGAAATTCCCTGCCACTCTACTCTACAGAATAATTAAGTGATCAATTACAAACATGTATGGTATGCATATGATGAAATAAAATATAGATTGTGAGAGAACTGTCGATTGTTTATTTCGAATCATATTGTAGTAATGGAATTTTTTTTCCCCAAGTAGATAGAATATCTCGTTACATATAAAAAAAAGGAGTAAGGTCAAGCCAGCTACATAACTGGGTATGTAGGAAACGATTCCGGAGAGGTGAAAAGGGGAAGGTCATAGTAGGAGACCATGTGCGTATGCAATATCATTTGGAAGCAATGGTGTTGGTTGTGGAAATTGAACACACAAGGAAAAGAGAAAGACTTGGGGAAAAAAAAGCTGAAAAATATTGAACTATGTTAGAAATTTAGGGTAAGCTTTATAGATGAACTAAGACATGTAACTAAAGATGTTGATGAGTGGCAGAATAGAATGATGGAGGTAATACTTAGGATTGGCAAAGAAATATGGATGATAGTAGTGGCAAGTTGTTCGGAAATAACGAAATGTATTGATACAGTGAAGATGCAAGTGATGCAACAAAGCAAAGGAGAGAAGCAAGGGAAATGTGGGAGGAAACCTTTATGGATGAGTACCAAATAGCCCATAAGGAAGTATATAAAATATCAAAGAAAATTATAAGAACTGTTAAGAGGAGAGCATATTATTTACTTTACCAACATCTAGATGCTAAGGAAGGGCAAGGGAAGATGTTTAACCCTGGAAAGGTACGGTGGGTCGTCCGCGACCCCGAGCGTCAAAAAAAAAGAGGTTTTTCTCACGTGACTCACCCCCGTGACTGAATATGTGGGTGATCGACCTGCAGTAGGTGTCTCCCCTACACGCTCTAGTAGTGTCCAGGTGTGCATTGCTGTAGCTGTACTCCTTCCCCGATTTCTGAGACATGTCGGGGTCGAGCGCGACCGAGTTTACCCTTCTAAGATAATTCGCATAATTATCAAAGTTATTACGTATTATGAAATTGTCGTAGAATGGTGCAACTTGTATAGGTTATCAGTTGTGGAAAGTCTTGGTGGATTGTTTGGCTACCATATGCATGATTTTTTTTTTAGTTAAAATGTCGTTCATCACCACGAGGACCATTTTACCGCGAGTGCCCCTTTTTCATTTTTTTTCATTTTTTTGCCAAGTCATTTTTCCGTAAGCTATTGCCAAATAGTTTCGTAAAACTTTTGCTTTTCTAGTGTTGGAAAGTGTGTCTAGATGATCTGGCTACCCATGCGTGACTTTGCTTTTGTCAGATACGACGTAGTTATTGGTATATTGGGTATTTAACTGCAGTTGCCAATTTCTGTTTTTTTTTCAATATTTGTAAAAATTTACTACGTAGTAAGGAATTGCCGTATATTATTGATTTTTTTTTCATGTTTATGTGTTAGATAGTGTGCCTTGATGGTTGGGCTAACACGTGCATGTCTTTTTTTTTTTATCTGAGAAGCCGTATATTAGAATGTTGGGCATTTTTCCGCGAGTGCCACTTTTTATTTGTTTTGCATTTTTTTGCTTAGTCATGTTACCGTAAGGAATTGCCAAGTAGTGTCGAAAAACTTATAATTTTATAGTGTTGGAAAGTGTTTCTAGATGATATGGCTACCCATGCCTATCTTTTATTTTAGCCAGATATGGCGTATATATAGGTATGTGTTCGATTTTCCTGTAATTGCCATTTTTTCGTTTTTTCCCATTTCTTTCAAAATTACTACGTACTAAGGAACTATCACAGAGTAATGATTCATTTAGATGTTTATTTGTCGGAAAATGTACCTTGATGGTTTGCCTAGCACGTGGCTGAATTTTTTTTTTTTCTGAAATGCCGTATATTAGAATGTTAGCCATTTTTCTGCGAGTGCCCCTTTTTATTTGTTTTGCATTTTTTTACTTAGTCATGTTACCGTAAGGAATTGGCAAGTAGTGTCGCAAAACTTATATTTTTATAGTTTTGGAAAGTGTTTCTAGATGATCTGGCTACCCATGCCTATCTTTTTTTTTTTTTTTTGCCAGATATGGCGTATATATAGGTATGTGTTCGATTTTCCGGTGATTGCCATTTTTTCGTTTTTTCCCATTTCTTTCAAAATTACTACGTACTAAGGAACTATCAAAGAGTAATGATTCATTTAGATGTTTATTTGTCGGAAAATGTGCCTTGATGGTTTGCCTAGTACGTGGCTGATTTTTTTTTTTTTTTTCTGAAATGCCGTATATCAGAATGTTGGGCATTTTTCCGCGAGTGCCCCTTTTTATTTGTTTTGCATTTTTTTTGCTTAGTCATGTTACCGTAAGGAATTGGCAAGTAGTGTCGCAAAACTTGTATTTTTATAGTGTTGGAAAGTGTTTCTAGATGATCTGGCTACCCATGCCTATCTTTATTTTTAGCCAGATATGGCGTATATATAGGTATGTGTTCGATTTTCCTGCGATTGCCACTTTTTCGTTTTTTCCCATTTCTTTCCAAATTACTACGTACTAAGGAACTATCACAGAGTAATGATTCCTCTAGATGTTTATTTGTCGGAAAATTTTGTTTATTTCTTTTTTTATTGAATATCATAAAATTTCTTTAGCTAAAATATTATATTGTTTTACATTTTTTTTTTTCGATTTTATTTCCCTCCAAAAAATATTTTTCGGTCAAAATTTTAATTTTATAGTCGTAAAATAATCGACAATTATCCAGCAACCCACCATACAATTTTTATGCATATCCAAGAATAATTAGATTAGTAAATAACACCTTGAAATTGACATACC
>NC_090730.1:50301599-50304099 GCF_036898095.1 Palaemon carinicauda
AGTGTCCTTTTTATAGTACCACAAGTGTCATTCGATATTCTGGTTTTTTTCATTGTAACTAAGGTCTCCCAAGACTTCACTACCAGCTGACTGATATATATTCCTAATGTTACACAATTCTTCAATATTTGGCTGTTCTTCGTCTCTTAAAGTCTTTTAGGCTGCAAATCGATTCCTATATTCAATTGCAAATGTTTATTTATTCTTTTCTCCTAAATGCTTAGCTGTATCCAACCTCGGTATTCCATCTATCTTTCTGCCAGGTGCTTTCAGTTTTAATTTCAGTGTGGCTATGGGGAGTTGGTGATAATTACAAATAACTACACCTCTATAGCTTCTAATATTTCTCAGACTCCCACTTCTTTCTCCATTAATGACAATTGAATCTATCTGATTTTTGTAAATGCCATATGGTGAAGTCCCTGTATAAGTGTGAATGTTCTTGTGTTGAAAAAGAATATCTTCAATGACAAAATTATCTACTTAACAGAAATTTATTAAATGTGCTCTATTTTCATTTACAACTTCGCCAAGACCCTCAATTCCAATCACATTCTCTATCCCTTGATTATTTCCTCCAACTTTAGTAATAAAATTGCCAGTCACAAATTTCATATCTCTCTCGGGGATCTCATATAATACCCTCTGCAGTTCTTCAGAGTATTCAACTTTATCTTCTTCTGGCGAATCATTTTCTGGGGCACAGCAAACTACAATACTCATTATGCACTGCCTGTATTTAACTTTTCTAAGAACAATATACTATTTACAGCTCTGCAGTCGGTTAATGCCTTTTCTCCTCTTGATGTCATCCTCTTTCATAACCCTTCTCTTTCAACTCCATCTGACTTATTGATAATATATATATATATATATATATATAGATATATATATATATATATATATATATATATCTATATATATATATATATATATACATATATATATATATATATATAGATATATATATATATATATATAAGAGAGAGAGAGAGAGAGAGAGAGAGAGAGAGAGAGAGAGAGAGATTGCCTAAGTATATAGTTTCCTTATTAATCCCCTTACAACATGTTTCACATCCGGCTATGATATCCAAACTAAATTTCCTATAATCACTCTCCACTAGTTTTAACTTCCCAATCTAAGTTATGGTTCTAATAATACAATTACCTTTTCTTTTATTTTAACTCTAGTATTTAAAAACCTGGAGATTCTTAGCATGCAACTACGCCCAAGACTCGAGGCAATTCTGTCATCTTCCCTTTCCATGACTGAGTAATCCATAAAGAATTCATGTCTAAATATATATATATATATATATATATATATGCATATATATAAATATATGTATATCTATATAAATATATATACATATATATATATATATATATATATATTTATGTATGTATATATATACACATATATATATATATATATATATATACATATATATATATATATTTATATGAAGTAAAACGGAATGAGTTCTGGAATGAATTAACTAGGTGTGTAGAAGGACTGGGTAGATGGAATTATGTAGTTGCCATGGGTGACTTAAATGCTAGAGTGGGTGCTGGAGAGGTAGAAGGTGTCATTGGAAAGTATGGCGTACCAGGTGAAAATGAGAGTGGTGAGAGACTGGTAGATATGTGTGTTGAACAAGAGATGGTAATAAGTACTAGCTTTTTTAAAAAGAAAGATAAAAATAAGTGTACATGGGTAAGAGTGGCAAATGGAAGAGTAATAGAAAGGGCATGAATGGATTGTGTTGATAACTAAAAGAATGTTTGGAAGATTGAAAGACGTGCATGTGTTTAAGGGTATGGCTAACGGCATGTCTGATAATTTTTTGGTGGAAGGAAAATTAGTTGTAGCAATAGAGTGGGGGAATAGAGTAGGTGGATGTAAAAGGGAGCTAGTGAGGGTTGAAGAGCTAATAAAACCGGGGGTAAAAAGTAAATATCAGGTAAGGTTGAAAATGACTTATGACGACGTGAGAGTAAGAGAAACTGGTAATTTAGAGGAGGAGTGGAAGCTAGTAAAAGAAAATTTTGTTGGGATTGCAAGTGATGTATGTGGCAAGAAGGTTGTTGGAGGCAGCATGAGGAAGGGCAGTGAATGGTGGAATGAAGGAGGGAAGATAAAAGTGGAAGGGAAAAAGAGGGCTTTTGAAGAATGACTGCAGAGTAATAGTATAGAGAAGTATGAAAAATATAGAGAGAATAATGTGGAAGTAAAGCGCAAAGAGGGCAGCTGACCTGAGTTGGGGTCAGGGATTGGGTCAGTCATATGAAGAGAATAAGAAGTTTTGGAAAGAAGTGAGGAGAGTAAGGAAGGCTGGCGCAAGAATTGAAGAGACAGTGAAAGATGGAAATGGAAGGTTGTTAAAAGGAGAGGAGGCAAGGAAAAGGTGGGCGGAATATTTTGAAAGTTTGCTGAATGTTGAGGATAATAGGGAGGCAGATATAATTGCTGTTCCAGGTGTTGAGGTGCCAGTGATGG
>NC_090730.1:50316599-50320539 GCF_036898095.1 Palaemon carinicauda
GATCTTAATTAAGTTATCATAAAGGTACAAACTTACAAAAAAAATATATATATATACTATCTTTCAAAAACATACAGGGTAGAAGACATTCACAAACACTTTATAACAATCCTTTTTTTTTTTATACACGCCTAAATGCTACTGCATATTCACTAATTATATGAAAACTTTGATATTACACAGCTTAACTTAATTAGGTATTGTTGGGTCAAGCTCGACCCTAGGGTATCTCAGAAATAGCTAGGATGAAATGCCTCCTCACCTGACTGCTGCACACTGAACTGAGGTCTCGCAGGTCCACATCACTCGCAACCAATACAGGGACAGTTTAAGGAGCAATTACTGACACTTAAAGTCGACAAGTATGATAATGAATGAAGTACAGTACTTTAAGAAAAGAAAAGGTGGTTTATAACAGCAAAACTGATATATGGAGCAATGAGACCAATATTGGAAAATGCTGCATACATAGTATATGTAAACGTTAGTTGTGTTTAACCAGAATAACCAAGATAACTTTTAAAGTGTTATGAATAATTTACGTTCAAGATACTGAGTAATGTGTTTGGGACTATTAGCAGAAATAAGCTTCACTACTATTAAATATATTGAAAAAAGTAGCAAAAGAAGCTGTAAAAGAGTTTAAAGATTATGATGAAAAAAGGAAGCTATTTACATTAAGCAGTGATTATATAGATAAACTAGGGTAAACTTAAGGGGTTCTTTCATACAGTTAATTGGGATTGAATATATAAGTTAATGTCCATTTAAGAAATTCTGGAATACGTTAGGTAGGGTTGAATGTTATTTAGAGAAACCATTTCCATGCACCATAAGATAGATATTTAGAATAAAGTGTCATGATTTTCTTCGGTAATATGCAGCAAAGGCTAATATAAATTTTACAAGATTAACGAATTTGAGAGGCAGAAAATATAAAAATCCTGACTGTAAAATGCCAGATTAATTGGAAATGAAAGATTTGGGGTTCAGTATCCATAATTTGCTCTATGTGTTGTCGATGAGCTTCTTATGATGTTCTTTTGTTGTACTCGTGTTCAGTCTAATTTGTTAATAGAAAAAAATGCGTGCAAAAGTTTTTTTTTTTTTTTTATAACAAGTAACGTTTCTTAGTCAAAAAGGCGCGTTGTGTGTGTGTGTGTGTGTGTGTGTGTGTGTGTGTGTGAGTGTGTGTCTATCATGTACAGTAAGTATTATTCCAATTTTTTTGTTTATTCATGTTTAGGCCGTAGCGTAGCCAAATCCGCATCAGTTGCATAAATGATTCACCATAAATGTGAATTAGGAAAATATTATAATGTCAATTCTTTCGGATTTCTATATAATCTTAGGAGAAAAGCTATTCCATAAAACTATCCTTAGAAAAGACATACTATTGATTTCATTATTGCTAATGCTATTATCATAAGCAAAGAAACGTCACCAATTGGTAAAACATAAAGATACAGAACCAACAAACGCAGTTTGAAAACTACTATACGAAAAATAAATTGCGACATATGAATTGGATGTAACTAATACCATGGGAAAAATGCATTAGGTTATTAAGGTATATAGAAAAATATAGTAACCGAAGTACTTACTAACTTTCTCAACTGGATAATATGAATTATATCAAGTAATCTCCATGATTACATGAACTTTTTTTTTTTTCGATGTAAGTCTTAACCCATTTTATAATTTAAATTCAAATCTCATTATGATTAAATGAAATGTATTTGTTTTTATTTCATATACAGAAATACTGGGACTAGGTATTAAAAATAGTAGTTTATTTATATTTTTCTCATGTATATTTCTAGTTCCTGCTTGAAATATATTTTGCAGCTGAAGAAATATGTACTTATTTTTGAAGCCTCAAACAACAGTTTACCACATGAAAGCAGTCCTGAGGTCTGATTGTAAATCATCCCTAATTCCTACACCCTGAAGAAGTCGACAAGGCCTCCCAAAGGTGGCATGATAACAGGCTATTTCAAGTTACTTACAACCCGGTCTTAAGTTATGCCACCTTGTAATTATCTTCATAGATAAGTCTGCAGGATATATTTTACGCGAGGCCAAGACTCCCACACGCCAAGCCATGCTTAAACATTTCGCAGCAGAGGTTTAACTCGATCAAAATTATGACGATATTTGCTTCTAATTTGGCCGAAACAGAAAACCCCATTACTTACGTGAAGTTCTTCACATTTTTCTATATCATTTCATTGAATGGATGCAATGATATAGTATGCATAGAAATAGCGGGGTATTTAAAAGAAAAAAAAAATAAAGTAAAACGTTTAGGGCCATATCATCATGTCATAACTTTCTTCTTATTACTGGGGGAAAACTATCAGGTTAATCATACGCAGTGTTGAATATGCTAGAATATAATGTATTAGTAGTTCCCTTGAATAAAATTTCTGGGTTAGATGAAATAGAAAAAAATAGCTTTATTGTTTTTCCCTTAATGGGATCATTATCTTTCAGGAGCTATCGTAAATACTGAACGTTGTTCACAAATACCTTCACAAATAGGCATACGTTTATTTTTAATTTTTCATACTTATATTAATAGTATTATCATTACTATTAAAGTGGCTTAGTCACTGTCTATACAAGCTTGCCGACCAGGGTTCGATTCCCGGCCGGAGCCAAGCTCTTGTCTTTGTGTGATTTCGCCTGGGGCTCTGATCCCGAGGTCGTTAAGAGAATCCAGACATTAATGTATCAAAAATATATATGGCTTATTTGAATATGAAAAACACGTAAAAATGTGCAAAATTTATATATATATATATATATATATATATATATATATATATATATATAATTCTCTCCTATCCATATTGCTCTTTTTTCTCCTAGTATTATCCTCGTCATTAATTTTTCCATAGAACTTTGAGTTGTAACTAGCTCATGATATAAGTCTTTAGTAGACTCCATGTCTCGGATGTATAAGTTAATGCTGGTAACACCATCTGATTAAGAAATTTCCTTTACACTGAAAGTGACTTTACATTCCATAATTTCACTTAGTTTACCAAAAGCTCTCTATTCCATGTTTACCTTTTTTTTCGGGCTTCTGTCCTGAAGAAACATTTACTGTCTGTCCTAAGTATGTATATTCATTAATAATCTCGCAAGGTCCCCTCATATCCCTAATTAGTTGTCTCTCTGCATTTTCATTGAACATTGTTAGTTTTACTCATGTTAATTTTCAGTCACACATTTTTTCTTGCCAAATTTACGTAGACTTCGTGTATAAAATGTGATTGAAGACAGCTATTAACTGAATAACCTAACAGAGTACTTTACTAAAATCAGGAAAATGCATTTAAGTATATGTAATTACTATTTGCTGGTGAAAACTCTGTTATGGATTTATTGTCTTTATTATGGATATGTTGAAATTTGTTAGTCATTTGCAGAAATTATGAGGACTAAGTTAAATGTTATATAATTGCTAGCAATTGGTTTTAGCTTTGGCTATATAAGTGAATAGATTGGAAATACATTTTTGTTGCTTTTTAGGCCTATGGTCATAATTCCATGGTACATTAGCTTAGCCATCTGATGAGACTATAATTTGGTTTGATAAACTGCAAGATCTATGATGGTCATACATAACTTGCTTTTAAAGTACAGTTGATGTTGTGTAAAAGAATAACACTGTAGTTTGATTCCCCTTTTCGAAAATATGGTTAAAAGATTGTGAAAATGTATAGTTGTTGACTGTTTGCATATTTTTATGCTATCTAGATCTTTGCTAGGTTTAAGTGAATGTCAGCGATTGCTGTTAAACACATAAATCAGCCATCTAATAACTGATTGCTTGTGAGGATCAATCAAGTAAAAATTAATTGCTTGTAAGGATCATCTGAAAATTGATTGTTTGTTAGGATTAGTCAGCATAAAAATTTATTTCTTCTGG
>NC_090730.1:50328539-50343539 GCF_036898095.1 Palaemon carinicauda
GAATAATAAAGATTAGATTATTTGCTGTTAATATGACATACATTCCCTAATTTTCATTAAGCTTTCTTTCTTCAAGAACACTGTAAGTTGTACATACTGTGCGTGTAGTGCCAGAAACTGGAGATGTTATTCATCCCTATTCAATGAAATTAAATGCACGATGCATCTTTGATACTCTACTTGATATTCAAATTAAATGAAGAAAAACTTATCCTTCATAGTGATGTGAAAAAAAAAATGATCATCCTCGACCGGCTATAATTCGAAAAATACTTATTTTTCTCCATGCCGACGACTTCATATGAACCTTCAACATGGATGTACATTGCTTAAGATGTTGCCTTTTATTCACCGTAATTATGACCATTTTACCAGACAGCTACCTGGACATTGCAATAATACGTAAAAATTACTCAGAGCTGATAACGTCTAATCCTTACCTGTTGATATTTTTTTTCGTTAATCTTGACAAAGTCATATCCACTGAAATTTTAATCTTATTCATAAATCACCCCGAGTCACTTACACTTTCGTCAAGAGGATTAAACGCGTGTTTTCCTGAGATGAACTTAAAATCTGACGAAAATCTCTGATTTATAGCACACCGTCGCTCACAGGAGGTGCCTCGCGACTCTAATTCTTAAATTCTAAAGTAAACGAGTAGCTAAGTATGAGTTGCTGAAACTTTTAGGGAAAATGGGTAAAACCAACAGAACTGTGTCATTACGATGTTGCTACCCAACTCTCTCTCTCTCTCTCTCTCTCTCTCTCTCTCTCTCTCTCTCTCTCTCTCTCTCTCTCTCTCTCTCTCTCTCTCTCTCTCTCATGGCTGTTTCAACCTATCCCTGATATGGTCCCACTTTACACTCCCCTAACGAATGGGATTTTAGGAGGTGTGGGGACATAATGGCTGGCGAGCGATAGTTAATGTGAGAAGGGAAATTAATTCCAGTATAGTGGTATGTCTCCGTCATAACAATAGTACACCATCAAAATCGGAGGGCCTCTACGAGGTAATCTTTTTTTCTTCGGGGGTGAAAGGATTCGAAAGATCTATTCAGTCTCAACATTTTCACAATTGCATCATCTAAGATCTCTTAACACTGACATAAACATAGAATGGGTTTCTGGACAGATAATTTAAATATCCAATAGTCATATATTTATCTTTTGAAGGTAAATCGTTCTTATGTGACATTTTATTTTCCTCTTCCACCAAGCTAAGTATTTCTTTGCAACTCTCTTCATCTTTTTTTTTTTTTTTATTTAGATTGTACCTTTCAATTTTAGTTGATTTTCCATGGGGACATGGCTACATGACACCTTTGGAAGCAAATATATTTCAGTCACATTATTGTTATATGTGCGGAATATTATGGGATCAAGTGACCTATTTTTACTTATAATACTCTTGTGAGAACAAATCAATTTTCAGTTTTTAAGCATGCCGAGAATTCTTTATTCTCCAGAGTTCTAGTATTTTTGTGTTCATACTAGGTCTTCTAGAGTCAGTCCAAATATTTGATACCAACTATCAACCACTGAATGTTATCTGGCCGGACCATTGTCATCTCTTCACTGGATTTTTACATCCTCATGTAAATAAAGAAAACGAGAGAAAGGGGTTGGTGTTTTGTATCTATAATTTGACAACAATGTTTGATACTTTTTTTCTTTTAAAGAAAAGTTTACACACCTCTCCATTTTGAATATTTTCTTTTTAATTTTTACATATAGCTCCTGCAAAGGTATATATTAAAGGAAACTTTTTTGCATTCGAATTTTGCATTTTTATTCTAATGATATTATAAAAAAGCTAGTAGATTTGTATCTGTAACTAGATTCGAAACTAAATGTTCTTCCAATACGCCATTTAACTGAAAACTGGTTTATTTTTATAAGGAAGTGATTTTATCAAATATTAACAGATAAATGCCTTCATTTACTACTTATACTCATGATTCTCTTTTTCATATACTGTTTGAGTGAGGGATGACTTACGAAAGATATCTGTGGATATTATTGTGGGCTTAGAGGTGAAATTATACCGATATCTACGATTTTATCTTCATGGAAGTGCTTATACGTAACGCGGTTTTTGGAGAACCAAGATAGCAAATGGTGATTAATTTCATTTGAAGGTTAATGAAATGCTTTAAAGGGTGATTGACTATTACTGGTTTTGTATAAAATTAACTCGAAATATTTCAATAAAGATTAAGTCCAAGAATTTAATAATACATTAATGATAGATATTGAAAACTTAGAAATAGAATAAACACATCTATGTAAATTCCCAAAAAGCCATGACAGCAAACGCATGCTAGATTAATATGAAACACTAATTGTTTGATATACTACCTCTGGAAAGTACTCCATGACTCCGTTGTTCCAAGCATTGACCTTGGCATAGGAGTTGATGAATGGTTGGAATATTGCAATTGTAGCGGAGCTTATTGTGTCGGATGTATTATGAACGAATTTCCTTGAGAATAATTAATTTCTATCTGGTTTCTGAAGTTATTCCTCAGTCGGTAACGTTTCTGGAGCTAATCGTTTTATATATGAGATATGTGGTTTTTATAATAGCTATTTCTTTCATTCTAGCAAATCCTTGGTTTTTAATTCTGTCTTTTCTTTGTAACGCCACTGAAAGGACATGGCTATAAAATGGCCTTTCAAAGTGTATATTAAGATAGTCTGAATGTACCATCTCAAAAAATATGTCCTTTTGAATTGGATTTGTATTCCTCTTACCAAAACAAATGTTTCATTGAACCTCTTATTTTACTATCCATCAACTTAGCTTTTTACAAGTTCTTCGTCTGTGATAGATATTCATTCTTTGTAATTTCCTTTAGCAGCAGTGGTTTCGTAACAACTAAGTTAACAAGAGTTGTTTTAAAACCAATTGATTAATGTACTGTAAATATAAAAATTTCCATAAAACGAAGCGTTATATTCTTTTTATTAAGTCAGATATTTTTGAAAAAAAATATAAGATAATAACTTTTTCGTTAATGAAGATATATGAAAACCAGCTACGAATTTTATCAAAATTTCAGAACGATGTATATATATATATATATATATATATATATATATATATATATATAAATATATATATATATATATATATATATATATATATATATATATATATACTGTATATATCTACATATAAATACACACACACACACACACACACATATATATATATATATATATATATATATATATATATATATATATATATATATACATATATATATATATATATATATATATATATATATATATATATATATATATATATATTTATGTATATATATATATATTTATATATACATATATATACACACATATATGTAATATGTAGAATCGACGTTCTTCATAAGTCGGTGTCGGGTGGTCCATCTCGGTCAATCTCATCAACCGCTTAGCCACATGTGCATTGTATGGGAGAGGTAAAGATGGAATTGTTGTTGACCACGTGAAGTTCGCGAAGTATGCTCGTTCTCTGATGATAGTCTTGATTCCATGCATCATGTAATTCGGGGACGTCCCGATACAACCATCTGCTGCAACGAAGATTTGGGAATAGGACGTGGATCCGTCCGGGCATGATATATTGAAGCCGTCCTTGTTGTATCGTATCCACGAGCCGTTGTTCAGTCTGCAATTGAACTTGTTATTGTCAAAGGGATAAAGCTTATCCAGACAATTTTCATTTGTATGGGAGAAAGCACCGTCTAGCACTATACCTAACTCGCATGAATGCATTAAGTTTTTATGGAATTCAAATGAGTCAGCTGTACATATTTTTTTATCCATTGCGTCTGAACAGTGAGTTAATTGATTTAAGTCTTTAATGACCGTATATGTTTCCTTGTCTGGGGAAATCAATACGTGTCCTGTCAAACTGGATATTACTGGATTTGAGTGATTCGTCATGAAAGTCGGAAATGGTGATATCCTGTAAGATTGCCAGGCATCGGAAGAATCAAAGGGAATTGTAATCATAATCCAGTGATTTTCAACTCTTACTGTAATTAGGCTGTAATAAAATTCTAACCTACGTGCGTCTAACAAAGGAATATAACCTAATTTCTCCCGTCCATTCTCCACAATTAACGTTAAGTCTCTTATTGGCAACAAATGGGGTGACAGTACACCTTTAGTCGCTAACGTGATAGCTTCCACATAGTCTTTTGATTTCTCAATGAAATGTGCAATTCTATTATGTATATGATCTATTTTTTAATCATAATACGTTAACGTTGCCAACAAATCTTGTACTTCCATAATCTGACTGATATTACTAGAATGTTCATTTACCAAACTCATAATTTGATTAATTGAAGCTAACTGATTCCTTAGTTCTGACATAATCAATTCATCTTCATGAGTCAAGAACTCAATTTTCTTATTTTGATTACTAATCTTAAGAAGATTGGAAATTCCTAAGCCTAAACTTGCAATAGAACCAAAGATGTTTAGTACAGCAAAAATAAACGGGTTACGTTCCTCAAGATTATTGTGTCTTAAAGTCCACATCAAAAGGTCATGAGCCAAAGATTCTGCCTCGTAAGTCTTATTTTGAAAGTCGTCAGATTGCATTTCTGCAACTTTTAGTGTCGATGCAAGCGAACTCTCTGTATTAATAGGAAAATGTCTTCTATGCATTTCATTTAATGAAACAGCAAACCTTGAAATTGCGCTCTTTAAGCTAGTGACGTCATTCTCTGGGAGAAAAATTGCTTGCATACGCACTTCAACAACTAAGTTACTTGATGTAATAAAAAGTCTTCTTGTCTTTCAACTATAGTGCCATATTTAAAATCTATACTTTTAGTTTTACAGATCATCCCACACGAGAAAAATGTCTGAGCGAACAATATCACTCCGGACAATAAAAACTTCATCTTAGAAACCTGTAACGAGAAAAATATATGCAATTACTCCTGTATTAAAAAGAAAAACTTTTAACATATAATGTTTACAAAAAATAAAAAAAATTAAAATCTTTCCCTCACTTCTTTCCCTCTTATTTTAATTTCTTATGTGAGCCAATGGTACGATTCTCTCATCAGTGGGTTGGGATACGTTTTGAACTTTAAACCTATTGGCCGGTAATGTTTCCAAAATGTTAAATGGGCCTTCAAACTTAGGTGTTAGTTTATAATTGAGTCCTTTACGTACATTTACCTGTATGTATACATTATCACCCACAGTATATGTTTTAGTTGGCTTCGCTATTTTATCATGATTCCTTTTCATTATGATTTGTGATTCTTCTAAATTCTTTTGAAGGATATCAAAACGACATTTGCTTGCATTTATACATTCTTCTAAAGGATTTGATAGATTAGTTGTAGGCGTTAATACATGGAAAGGCGTTCTAACTGGGGTACCATACAATGCTTCATGCAGTGACATTTTAATTGATATATGATATGAATGATTCAGAGTACTCAATACCGCATGTATTGCAATATCCCAGTTGGGGTCTGATCCCCCTAGTGTTACTCTTAATATATTTAAAACCTTCCTATTTGCTCTTTCCACTAGCCCATTTGACTCTGGGTGATATATCATGGTATTTATTTTCTTTATGCTAAGGAATTCACACAATGAGGTAAGAAAGGGATTATTAAATTCTCCACCCAAGTCTGAGATTATCATGTGTGGAATTCCATGTTTACAAATGTAACACTCGTAAAACTTCCTAGCGCATTCAATCACAGTTTTAGTTTTAACCGCTATGAGTTCTGTATATGGAGTTAAAGCATCTACAATTACTAAGAGGTGCTTATTTCCTCTTTCTGACTCGTAAAATCCTGTTAATAAATCTAAATGTATCCTTTCAAAGGGTTGATTTGGCACGGGATAAGTCCCTAGGCTGACAGGTGTTTTCGTATGCCCTTTGTTTTCCTGACGTGTGTGACAATTAGCTATGCGTTTTTTTATATCTGTAAGATTCGTATGCCAATACAACAATGATTTGGCTTTCTGTGACATTAATGGGAACCCCAGGTGTCCATGCAATGGATTTACATGCAACCAATTCAGGATAGAGGAAATAAGTGAGATTGGTACCACTACATGGTCGTTAGTTACATGTGGTGTATTGCGGGTTTTCCTTGTTACGGTCCTACACAGAATATTGTCTTTGATTATATAATTCTGCTGCTTATACTTTATATATTCCTTTTCCTTATGATTGCCTTTCAAAGCATTTATAATTTTTTTCTAATTTCTGATCTTTTCTTTGCTCAGTCTGTAATAATTCAGCACTCCAGCCCAAATCTTCTTGTTCAGATATCGTTTTAACAGTAGGCATGGATATTGATATATCTATTAATTCAGCTAAAGGCTCCGTACAAGATGACATGGGGTTGCGTGATAATGCATCAGCAATGATATTTGCTTTCCCATGTAAATACCCGAATCTCGCGCCAAAGTCTTGAATAATCAAATGCCACCGAGTTCGTTTGGGGCTGTGGCTGAAGCCTTTAAAGAAGTCGGTTAGTTGTTTATGATCAGTAAGAACCTTAACGGGATAACCATATATTATGAACTTAAAATGCACTAGTGAATTAACAATAGCTAGCCCTTCCTTGTCTATTACTGCATACTTACTTTCGGAAGTTCTCAGTTTTCGAGAATAAAAAGCTATCGGGAAAAATTGTTTTTCATATTGCTGAAGCAATACCCCCCCCCCCTACTCCTAAGTCTGAGGCGTCTGTTGCAATGAAGAATTCCTTACCGAAGTCAGGAAATTTTAAGATAGGAGAACTACACAGTTCATCTTTCAAGGTATTAAACGCCTGTTGATGCTGCTCAGACCATATGATATCTACGCCCTTTTTCATAAGATCAGTTAAGGGAGCGGCTATTATTGAATAACTGCGTATAAAATGCCTGTAATATCCACTACAACCCAGAAATTGCTGTATTCCCTTGACATTAGTAGGTATCGGAAAGTTACGGATAGCCGACACCTTATCTTGGACTACTTTAAGACCTTGGCTTGACACCATAAAACCCAAATAGACTAATTCTGTTTTGAAAAATTCACACTTACTAATCTTTACCGTTAAGTTATGTTGTCTTAGTCTCTGTGGTACTAGTTCTAATTTACGTAGATGTTCTTCTAAGGTGTTGGAAAAGATTACATGGTCATCCATATAGGCATGCAATATATCCCCTAGCAAGTCTCCAAACACTATTTTAATCATTCTTGTAAATGTTATGGGAGCACAACGTAAACCAAAAGGCATCCGTAAAAATTCATAATGTCCCCTGGCTGTGCTGAAGGCTGTGTATGGGATACTATTTTCTTCTAATGATATCTGGTGAAAGCTTTTAAGTAAGTCCAAACTGGTAAAATATTTATTCTGACCTAACAATGATAAAATATCGTCAGTACATGGCACTGGGAATCGATCAGGGATCGTCTCCTCGTTTAGGCGACGGAAGTCTACGCAGATACGCCATGTTCGATCTTTTTTCGGTACAACTAATAATGGAAAATTATAAGGGCTGTTCGATTTCCTAATGACTTCTTCTTCTAGCATTCTACCTATTTCATCATTTATTTCATTCTGGAATTTCATAGGGAGTCTGTACGAAGGTACATAGATAATTTTCTGCTTGTCCTTTAACCTTATTTGATGCTCGATCACATTTGTTTTTCCTAAGGATCCATCCGTAGTGGAAAAAACATCATGATATTCAGTTAAAAGTACAAAAATTTTCTGATGAATTTCTACGTCTTGAATGTCTTTATTGATTTTATTTCTAATAGATTGCAAAAGGGATTCATCCGCAACTGATTGAGCGTGATTGATCTCAGCAACGGTAAGAATACGATGTTTATAGACTTCTACATCCAAGATATGTTGATTTTTGTGAATTACTAAAGTGGTATTTAACCCTGGATAGGTACGCTCCTCGGACACCCCTTTAAGGGTATACTCGGACGCGCAGTAACCTCCTTTTTTCTTTTGCCAAAAAAAACTTCAATGAATGCTTAAAACAACTGTAAAGATAAATGCTACTCATCTGCAGAAAAACTATTTATTATAAACATTTTAAAAAATTAAGTAGAAAAAAAAGACCTTACATAAAAATTGAATGTTTAGGACACATCTTGATGTATTTTGGATGAAGTCAGACCCACGGAGGTGAAGATCTGAAATGAGAAAAAAAAATTAACTTTTTTTGGCCCAAAAAATTTGTCCAAATTTCATGAATTTTTTTGGGTACCCAAATGAAATAGGAAGTGGCTAATTTTTTTAGGGAATAAACATATGTTATTCTAAAATAGAAATATGTAAAAAAATCTTCATTATTTTGTAAATTACATTTATATCAGGGGCCATATCTAAAGGTAATTTTTTGAGTACTTAGAAATTTCGTAGAAAAATACATATATTTAATATATAATATGATATTTATGCAGGTAAAAATATACCAAAATATCACGAATTCTATAGGGAATAAGAATATATATAGATAGGGCAACTTACGCTTCGGATATGTCCACAAAATGGCCGCCAACCACACTGACTCAGACTCCCTAATCTGCCACTTGAAATGTAGGAAGGGTATGTCAATTTCAAGGTGTTATTTACTAATCTAATTATTCTTGGATATGCATAAAAATTGTATGGTGGGTTGCTGGATAATTGTCGATTATTTTACGACTATAAAATTAAAATTCTGACCCAAAAAAAAATTTTTGAAGGGAAATAAAATCGAAAAAAAAATGTAAAACAATATAATATTTTAGCTAAAAAAATTTGATGATATTCAATCAAAGAAGAAGTAAACAAAATTTTCCGACAAATAAACATCTAGAGGAATCATTACTCTGTGATAGTTCCTTAGTACGTAGTAATTTTGAAAGAAATGGGAAAAAACGAAAAAGTGGCAATTGCAGGAAAATCGAACACATACCTATATAAACGCCATATCTGGCTAAAAATAAAGATAGGCATGGGTAGCCAGATCATCTAGAAACACTTTCCAACACTATAAAAATACAAGTTTTGCGACACTACTTGCCAATTCCTTACGGTAACATGACTAAGCAAAAAAATGCAAAACAAATAAAAAGGGGCACTCGCGGAAAAATGGCCAACATTCTAATATACGGCATTTCAGAAAAAAAAATTTCAGCCACGTACTAGGCAAACCATCAAGGCACATTTTCCGACAAATAAACATCTAAATGAATCATTACTCTGTGATAGTTCCTTAGTATGTAGTAATTTTGAAAGAAATGGGAAAAAACGAAAAAATGGCAATCACCGGAAAATCGAACACATACCTATATATACGCCATATCTGGCTAAAAAAAGATAGGCATGGGTAGCCAGATCATCTATAAACACTTTCCAACACTATAAAAATATAAGTTTTGCGACACTACTTGCCAATTCCTTACGGTAACATGACTAAGCAAAAAAATGCAAAACAAATATAAAGGGGCACTCGCGGAAAAATGGCTAACATTCTAATATACGGCATTTCAGAAAAAAAAAATTCAGCCACGTGCTAGGCAAACCATCAAGGTACATTTTCCGACAAATAAACATCTAAATGAATCATTACTCTGTGATAGTTCCTTAGTACGTAGTAATTTTGAAAGAAATGGGAAAAAACAAAAAAATGGCAATCACAGGAAAATTGAACACATACCTATATATACGCCATATCTGGCTAAAAATAAAGATAGGCATGGGTAGCCAGATCATCTAGAAACACTTTACAACACTATAAAAATATAAGTTTTGCAACACTACTTGCCAATTCCTTACGGTAACATGACTAAGTAAAAAAAATGCAATACAAATAAAAAGGGGCACTCGCGGAAAAATGGCCAACATTTTATTATACGCATTTCAGAAAAAAAAAATTCAGCCACGTGCAAGGCAAACCATCAAGGCACATTTTCCGACAAATAAACATCTAAATGAATCATTACTCTGTGATAGTTCCTTAGTACGTAGTAATTTTGAAAGAAATGGGAAAAAACGAAAAAATGGCAATCACAGGAAAATCGAACACATACCTATATATACGCTATATCTGGCTAAAAAAAAAAAATAGGCATGGGTAGCCAGATCATCTAGAAACACTTTCCAACACTATAAAAATATAAGTTTTGCGACACTACTTGCCAATTCCTTACGGTAACATGACTAAGCAAAAAAATGCAAAACAAATAAAAAGGGGCACTCGCGGAAAAATGCCCAACATTCTAATATACAGCATCTCAGATAAAAAAAAAGACATGCACGTGTTAGCCCAACCATCAAGACACACTTTCTAACACATAAACATGAAAACAAAAATCAATAATATACGGCAATTCCTTATTACGTAGTAAATTTTTACAAATATTGAAAAAAAAACAGAAATTGGCAACCGCAGTTAAATACCCAATATACCAATAACTACGTCGTATCTGACAAAAACAAAGTCACCCATGGGTAGCCAGATCATCTAGACACACTTTCCAACACTAAAAAAGCAAAAGTTTTACGACACTATTTGGCAATATCTTACGGAAAAATGACTTGGCAAAAAAATGAAAAAAAAATGAAAAAGGGGCACTCGCAGTAAAATGCCCAACATTCTAATATACGGCATCTCAGATAAAAAAAAAAAGACATGCACGTGTTAGCCCAACCATCAAGGCACACTTTCTAACACATAAACATGAAAAAAAAATCAATAATATACGGCAATTCCTTACTACGTAGTAAATTTTTACAAATATTGAAAAAAAAAACAGAAATTGGCAACCGCAGTTAAATACCCAATATACCAATAACTACGTCGTATCTGACAAAAACAAAGTCACGCATGGGTAGCCAGATCATCTAGACACACTTTCCAACACTAAAAAAGCAAAAGTTTTACGACACTATTTGGCAATATCTTACGGAAAAATGACTTGGCAAAAAAATGAACAAAAATGAAAAAGGGGCACTCGCGGTAAAATGGTCCTCGTGGTGATGAACGACATTCTAAATTAAAAAAAAAATCATGCACATGGTAGCCAAACAGTCCACCAAGGCTTTCCACAACTGATAACCTATACAAGTTGCACCATTCTACGACAATTTCATAATACGTAATAACTTTGATAATTATGCAGATTACCTTAGAAGGGTAAACTCGGTCGCGCTCGACCCCGACGCGTCTCAGAAATCGGGGAAGGAGTACAGCTACAGCAATGCACATCTGGACACTACTAGAGCGTGTAGGCGAGACATCTACTGCAGGTCGATCACCCACAAATTCAGTCACGGGGGTGAGTCACGTGAGAAAAACCTCTTTTTTTTTTTGACGCTCGGGGTCGCGGACGACCCACCGTACCGTTCCAGGGTTAAATGATTACGGACTTCAATATTACATTGTTGATGTGAGCCTACTGTATAAATAGCTTATGTGACAGAAAATACGTTAATTTTCAAAATGTTGGATAGGATTAATATTTCAGATCGCGGTAATGTTTTCTTTACTTGCACTATTAAATTCGAAGGTACGTTCGGCTCGATAGATTGCGTGCAAGATGATATTACGGGTGAACGAGAATTCTGTTGGGTTGCGTATATTATTTCTTTATTAGTGACACAAGTTATTGGTTCTTCAACGTACGTCACTGTTTTAATTGTCGTCTCCTTTTTATCCAAAACTGATTTTAAGGTATTAGAAGACTTATAGAATTTTCCTTTGATATACACGCCGTGCTTGGCAGGGGCTAATATAATGTTTTGATTGCCCATAGATGGGTATCCTATAACTACAGCTGGATACATATCAATGTTTTGTACAACAACAAATGTATCGGCAAACGTGCGCTTAACGACCTTGAACTAAACATGAGTTACGCCTATTACATTTAATTCATTATTTCCTATACCCGAGTCTTACTCTGGATTTTTCTATTGGGAAGTTCGAAAACAACAAATGATGTGTCCTCAAATCCATGATATTATGTGGACTACCAGAGTCAAAAAATAATGTAAATGATCTGTGTTCTAAATTTACAGCATATAATGTTGGTCGTGACTCATTTTGGCTTATTATTGTATCAATTCGTTGCAAATCTACGGGAGCATGCACTGATTTACTTAATTCGGCCGTGTGTTTCATAGGAAAATCTATTGCCTCACAATGATCTGATAAAACATTAAATTGATTATTCAATACTACTGATGTTGACATGAATGACCTTGACCCTACATCACTCTCTTCCCCACTGGAGTTAATTATATGGTATTTGCTTTGCTCTGCACATTCTGAAAATTAGTCTGACCTTGCGAGGTCTAGTTTGACGACCCAGGATCAGCGTTATTCGAAGAATTGTTTGTTTGTTTCGGATTCTGAACCACATTGACATTTGGCTGTTTCTTCTTATTGAAATGAGGATTTTTCTTTTTATTTCCATATGGAACTGACTGTGGAATTGACTGTGTATTTCTAGGATTCTGTTGTGTCTTATGCGAGTAGCACTGACTATATGAATAAGTCGAACTATTATGTATCGAACAGAATCTTGTTCTGCAGTCCGCAATCAAGTGACCTTGACGTTTGCAATTATGACACGTCATTCCTGCAACTTGGCTATTATTAACTACATTTACTTGTTGTGGCTTTGTTTTATATTCTGCAAAAACTTGGGTTAACACGGGATCAAGATCAGGACACTTAGACATGTGTTTCTTTATCTGTTTATATACATCCAATTCCGTACTTGCTGGCGTTAACTTTTTATCAAAACACCGCACTAAAGCTTCAGGCAACATAAGTGTCATGCAAGTTAAATACATTAATCGTAAGAAATCTTTCACGGAGATGTTGTCTCTAGTAACCCAAGTAGAATTACCTAAAATATCTTGATATTCATTAAGCCTATCGGCTATGAGAGCTGCTCTCTCAATAGCATTAAGCTGAGTCATAGTGGCTTGATTAAGTGTATTTCTTAATGTTAAAACTACATCCAAGGCTTTTTCACCCCCATAGACCGCACGTAGCCTAACTTTGAAATCATCCCAGGTAACTGCTTCTTGAAATGAAACACCACTTAAATGCGCACTCGCATCTCCTTTAGAAAAGTCTATAAAACTTTTAGCTTCTTGTAATTGTACAAATGGGTCTATGATTTGTTTAGCATTTAAATGGGCATCGATGGAGGAAATCCATGACTCCACATTCTGAGGCAAGAACCCATTAACCCGACTATGAAAAGGAAGGATTGCAGAGCGAGCATTTACTAGTGTCACAATAGGAAGGGGGTTACCATGTCCTGCGGTTGGGTTACTCGGTCCAGGGGCTGGGCTCACAGGGGGCGTCATGTTTACGGTATTTCTTTTCCTATCTCTACGACCCCTTGCAATCCTATCAAAATATATATATATATATGAATACAGACGTCCACTGCGTAAACGCATAAGCACTAAATGATAAAGATTATAACAAAATCCCCCAAAACAATGATAATAATAAAAAGATATTTCCCGAGAACTTCTGAAAGAAAACGGAATTAGCACAGAGAGAAAAGAAAATTCTAGACAAGAATTCTAAGTTGAACAGTTTCCTTTAATGAAAGGAAATTGAAGATTAGCAAAACAACTCACCCCAATAATAATGGACGATTAACTTGTGGTAACTACACCTCACTGCTCAAAACTGAAATGAATAAGAAATTGTACTTAGCTTCGGTTTATATGGCGAAGTGTGATGTCGTCATTTCCTCTCTCTCTCTCTCGTACTTGGTTGTTCCTTCCTATGGAGGTTTGGGTGAATGTTTTCGGTCCGATTTCCGTTGAATGTAGTGCTTCCTGGATATGTTTCTTCAATGTTTTATAAACGTTGAATGTCAGTCCTTGGTTTTCTTAGGATTTTGATTGAAGATCCAGTTCCTCAGTTTGTATAACATTCATTTGTTGGTATTAAATGTTTCATTTCTTCGGAGGACTATGATACTTATTCAAAATTGTAGAACATTACTGTTGATTTCTTGAAGATCTTTCTCTGGTTTTTAGAGTTTTATTCGCTGGTTCTTAGTGTTTTATTCGCTGGATCTTGAAGATCTTTCTCTGGTTCTTAGAGTTTTACCGCTGCCACCATTTATTGGTGTGCTACTGTTGTTAACACACATTTGGGTTCTCTTCAAATGTCATCTTAAATGTGGTATATATTAGAGTTGGTATGTTACATCTTCAAGTAAAGTCTAAGTAACTTAACTTTAAAATAGTTTATTCTTTAAGAACAGTGTTAACATCTCCATCACAGGAGTATAGATGGTTTGGTCGGATGACCATTCCGTATGACATCTAAAAGTGAACTGATACAGATATCCATTTTCATACTAAAGTTTACACAGGTGTCTCAGCATTTATGGATTTATAGTAAACACAACCTTTATACCGGAAGATGCTTGTTCCGTTCTCACAGACAACTTCTTTCTTACGGGGCTTGGTTATGTTTACTCTTCATGAAAAATGTTACATTGCTGAGGTTTGGCAATCGCATCCTGCTTAGAATATGACTATGGCAGTTTTCACACTTCTCTTACTTCCACAATGACCTGTAGGTCATGTGTTTTAACCCTGGATAGGTACGGTCCTCGGACACCCCTTTAAGGGTATACTCGGACGCGAACGACCCCGACGCCAAAAAAAATTCTTGAAAAATCAGTTTTTGCAGTAACCTCCTTTTTTCTTTTGCCAAAAAAAACTTCAATGAATGCTTAAAACAACTGTAAAGATAAATACTACTCATCTGCAGAAAAACTATTTATTATAAATATTTTAAAAAATTAAGTAGAAAAAAAAAAAGACCTGACATAAAAATTCATAAAAAAAAAGTTTATACATATATACACAAATCCTTTTAGGAATTGATTCTTGAATGTTTAGGACACATCTTGATGTATTTTGGATGAAGTCAGACCCATGGAGGTGAAGGTCTGAAATG
>NC_090730.1:50351039-50354812 GCF_036898095.1 Palaemon carinicauda
ATAGTGTCGTAAAACTTTTGCTTTTATAGTGTTGGAAAGTGTGTCTAGATGATCTGGCTACCCATGCGTGACTTTGTTTTTGTCAGATACGACGTAGTTATTGGTATACTGGGTATTTAACTGCGGTTGCCAATTTCTGTTTTTTTTCAATATTTGTAAAAATTTACTACGTAGTAAGGAATTGCCGTATATTATTGATTTTTTTTTTTATGTTTATGTGTTAGAAAGTGTGCCTTGATGGTTGGGCTAACACGTGCAATGTCTTTTTTTTTTTATCTGAGATGCCGTATATTAGAATGTTGGGCATTTTACCGCGAGTGCCCCTTTTTAATTTTTTTTAATTTTTTGCCAAGTCATTTTTCCGTAAGATATTGCCAAATAGTGTCGTAAAACTTTTGCTTTTTTAGTGTTGGAAAGTGTGTCTAGATGATCTGGCTACCCATGCGTGACTTTGTTTTTGTCAGATACGACGTAGTTATTGGTATGTTGGGTATTGAACTGCGGTTGCCAATTTCTGTTTTTTTTTCAATATTTGTAAAAATTTACTACGTAGTAAGGAATTGCCGTATATTATTGATTTTTTTTTTTTCATGTTTATGTGTTGGAAAGTGTGCCTTGATGGTTGGGCTAACACGTGCATGTCTTTTTTTTTATCTGAGATGCCGTATATTAGAATGTTGGGCATTTTTCCGCGAGTGCCCCTTTTTATTTGTTTTGCATTTTTTTGCTTAGTAATGTTACCGTAAGGAATTGGCAAGTAGTGTCGCAAAACTTATATTTTTATAGTGTTGGAAAGTGTTTCTAGATGATCTGGCTACCCATGCCAATTTTTTTTTAGCCAGATATAGCGTATATATAGGTATGTGTTCGATTTTCCTGTGATTGCCATTTTTTCGTTTTTTCCCATTTCTTTCAAAATTACTACGTACTAAGGAACTATCACAGAGTAATGATTCATTTACATGTTTATTTGTCGGAAAATGTGCCTTGATGGTTTGCCTAGCACGTGGCTGAAATTTTTTTTTTCTGAAATGCGTATAATAAAATGTTGGCCATTTTTCCGCGAGTGCCCCTTTTTATTTGTTTTTAATTTTTTTACTTAGTCATGTTACCGTAAGGAATTGGCAAGAAGTGTCGCAAAACTTATATTTTTAGTGTTGGAAAGTGTTTCTAGATGATCTGGCTACCCATGCCTATCTTTTTTTTTAGCCAGATATGGCGTATATATAGGTATGTGTTCGATTTCCCGGTGATTGCCATTTTTTCGTTTTTTCCCATTTCTTTCAGAATTACTACGTACTAAGGAACTATCACAGAGTAATGATTCATTTAGATGTTTATTTGTCGGAAAATGTGCCTTGATGGTTTGCCTAGTACGTGGCTGAAATTTTTTTTTCTGAAATGCCGTATATTAGAATGTTGGCCATTTTTCCGCGAGTGCCCCTTTTCATTTGTTTTGCATTTTTTTGCTTAGTCATGTTACCGTAAGGAATTGGCAAGTAGTGTCGCAAAACTTGTATTTTTATAGTGTTGGAAAGTGTTTCTAGATGATCTGGCTACCCATGCCTATCTTTATTTTTAGCCAGATATGGCGTATATATAGGTATGTGTTCGATTTTTCTGCGATTGCCACTTTTTCGTTTTTTCCCATTTCTTTCAAAATTACTACGTACTAAGGAACTATAACAGAATAATGATTCCTCTTGATGTTTATTTGTTGGAAAATTTTGTTTACTTCTTTTTGGGTTGAATATCATCAAATTTTTTTAGCTAAAATATTATATTGTTTTACATTTTTTTTCGATTCTATTTCCCTTCAAAAAATTTTTTTGGGGTCAGAATTTTAATTTTATAGTCGTAAAATAATCGACAATTATCCAGCAACCCACCATACAATTTTTATGCATATCAAGAATAATTAGATTAGTAAATAACACCTTGAAATTGACATACCCTTCCTACATTTCAAGTGGCAGATTAGGGAGTCTGAGTCAGTGTGGTTGGCGGCCATTTTGTGGACATATCCGAAGCGTAAGTTGCCCTATCGATATATATTCTTGTTCCCTATAGAATTCGTGATATTTTGGTATATTTTTACCTGCCATAAATATCATATTATATATTAAATATATGTATTTTTTTACGAAATTTCTAAGTACTCAAAAATTACCTTTAGATATGACCCCTGATATAAATTTAATTTACAAAATAATGAAGATTTTTTACATATTTCTATTTTAGGATAACATATGTTTATTCCCTAAAAAAATTAGCCACTTCCTATTTCATTTGGGGTACCCAAAAAAATTCATGAAATTTGGACAAATTTTTTTGGCCAAAAAAAGTTACCCTTTTTTTCTCATTTCAGATCTTCACCTCCATGGGTCTGACTTCATCCAAAATACATCAAGATGTTTCCTAAACATTCAAGAATCAATTCCTAAAAGGATTTGTGTATATATGTATAAACATTTTTTTTATGAATTTTTATGTAAGGTCTTTTTTTTCTACTTAATTTTTTAAAATATTTATAATAAATAGTTTTTCTGCAGATGAGTAGTATTTCTCTTTACAGTTGTTTTAAGCATTCATTGAAGTTTTTTTTTGGCAAAAGAAAAAAGGAGGTTACTGCAAAAACTGATTTTTCAAGAATTTTTTTTGGCGTCGTGGGTCGCGCGCGTTCCGAGTATACTCTTAAAGGGGTGTCTGAGGAGCGTACCTATCCAGGGTTAACTGCTCTATCGGTCTTCCCGTAGCTATAAATACTTTTCTCCTCAAATTCTCATAATCGTCTCTGCACCGTTTCTCTGCACCCTGTACCTGTCTTACTTTCAAGTCTTAGAATGCCTTTGATTATCATTTAACCGATTTTTGCACCTGTCTGTCCCACCACCTCTTTTCTCCTTTTTCCCAGACCTATCCGCTGGTTCTTCCCACTTATTCCACCGCTTTGCCTACTCATATTTCTTTCATACCTAAGGAGATATTTTCCACTCTATTAACCTATCCAATCTCCAAGATCAACCTTATCTGTTTCTTTTCTTCTTCTTGTTTTTTTTTACCTCTCATTTTAAAATCTATCACTAGCAGTTTATTTTGGTTAAAAGAAAGCTTCCCTCAAAATAACTTTGTAGCTCATCACATTTTTTATGTGTCTACTTAATCTAACCCATTTTTAATTTATTTGGCTTTCAACTCTTCTATTTTCATCGGTTGTCAGATACTTTTCCAGCTTCTGAAACCAGGTGGTCATACATGCCAATTCAATACTCTGAGCCCTCTCTATTATATAGTCCAAAGCTTCATTTCTAATTACAGACCTCTGGCGTCCATGTGCCTCCTCATACACATACCTTTTCTTCAATATTCTGCCATTTATGTCTGCTCTTATAACTAGCTCGTCTTCCGGTTTCACAGTTCTAATTACAGTTTCAAACTTTTGTCTACATAATTCTTTTTCTCCGACTTGACATGCTATTGATGGGATATATGCCGAAATGTTATTTATTATCTGATCGCCCATAATCATTGGGATCAATAAAAGCCCAATTATTTATTCTCTTTTCCTCTTCTACTTTTTCTCTCCAGTTTTTACCTAAAATGACCACAACTCCATTTCTAGTGACATACTGTAATAGAGTTTAAGCCCATTTCCTATCTCTCTAATTCCATTTCCTTTCCATCTAGTCACTTGCAGGCACAAGTCAACTATTACCCTGCTCCATAACCCATCCACTATCTTACCAATAGTGTCCCAATATTCCAAGTACAAA
>NC_090730.1:50362812-50365312 GCF_036898095.1 Palaemon carinicauda
TTACCTCTCATTTTAAAATCTATCACTAGCAGTTTATGTTGTTTAACAGAAGCTTCCTCCAAATTACTTTGTAGCTCATCACATTTTTATTGTCTGCATAATCTAACCAATTTTTAATTCATTTGGCTTTCAACTCTTCTATTTTCATCAATTTTCAGATACTTTTCCATCTTCTGAAACCAGGTGGTCAAACATGCCAATTCAATACTCTGAGCCCTCTCTATCATATAGTCCAAAGCCTCATTTCTAATTACAGACCTCTGGCGTCCATGTGCCTCCTCATACACATGCCTTTTCTTCAATATTCTGCCATTTATGTCTGCTCTTATAACTAGCTCGTCTTCCGGTTTCACAGTTCTAATTGCAGTTTCAAACGTTTGTCTAAATAATTCTTTTTCTCCGACTTGACATGCTATTTATGGGATACATGCCGAAATTTAATTTATTATCTGATCGCCCATAATCATTGGGATTATTAAAAGCCCATTATTTATTCTCTTTTTTTTCTTCTACTTTTTCTCTCCAGTTATTACCTAAAATGACCACAACTCCATTTCTAGTGACATACTGTAATAGAGTTTAAGCCCATTTCCTATTTCTTTAATTCCATATCCTTTCCATCTAGTCACTTGCAGGCTCAAGTCAACTATTACCCTGCTCCATAACCCATCCACTATCTTCCTAATAGTGTCCCAATATTCCAAGTACCTAACCTGATTATCCATTCAGTCACTAGCATCTATGTCCGCTGTCGTAAACTATGTAGTACACCTCGTTCATTTGTCACACAAGTAGGTTGATCCTGACGCAGGTCAATTACAGTGGACGCCCAAGCTGCTTCCACATATGTAAAAGCATCAGGCATGGTTCAAAACCTTAAAAAAATGTTTTACGATTACAAGCCCTTGCAGTAATAAACCTCCGTTATTGGCAGTGGGACAAGCCTTTGACTAAATATCACAACTGCAAAAACAAAGCAGTTTTAACAGTTATTGGCAGTGGGCCTGGCCTTTGAATAGAAATCACAAGTGTAAAACCGCAGTTTCACAGTTATTGGCAGTGGGCCTAGATTTTTGCTAGTAGCATCTGTACAGTCAGTCACTTTATTCGGTACTGAGTACATACTGTGGTAGTATTCCTAGAATTCTAACACACACTAACATACACACACACACACAGACACACACACACACACACACACACACACACACACACATATATATATATATATATATATATATATATATATATATATATATATATATATATATATATATATATATATATATATATATATATATATACATATATATATATATATATATATATATATATATATATATATATATATATATATATATATATATATATATACATATATATATATATATATATATATATATATGTATATATATATATATATATATAAATATATATGTATATATTCCGTATATATATATATATATATATATATATATATATATATATATATATATATATATATATATATATGTTTATATATATGTCCATATATATATATTTTTATATATATATATATATATATATATATATATATATATATATATATATATATATATATATATATATATATATATATATATATATATATATACTGTATATATTTTACAGTATATATACATACATATATATATACATATATATTTATATATGCATATATATGCATTCATATGTATAATACATAACTATTTACATATATTTATATATATATATATATATATATATATATATATATATATATATATATATGTATATATGTATATATATATATATGTGTGTGTGTATATATATATATATATATATATATATATATATATATATATATATATATATATATATATGTGTGTGTAAGTGTGTGTATATATATTATATATACAAATATAAGTATATATATATATATATATATATATATATATATATATATATATATATATATATATATATATATGTATATATATTATATACATATGTAAATATATATTTATTTAAATACATATGTATATATATATATATATATATATATATATATATATATATATATATATATATATATATATATATATATGTGTGTGTGTGTGTGTGTGTGTGTGTGTGTGTGTGTGTGTGCTTGTGTGTGTGTGTATGTGTATAATCCGTTATGAAATTACTTGATTATCTTTCTATATCAATCAGACACTCACGCCTGCTTATCAAAATTTTATATTTATAAGCATTCTTTTTATTTCACTTATCTAGCATATGATCATAACTTACCAATAAAATAAATATATTTCGAAAAGATTCAGTTTCCAACATGATTAGAGAGAGAGAGAGAGAGAGAGAGAGAGAGAGAGAGAGAGAGAGAGAGAGAGAGAGAGAGAGAGAGAGAGAGAGAGAGAGAGAGAGAGAGAGGGTTGCTTTCTTTGTTTTCAATATGTAAAAGTTATAGTTAAAATTATCTCTACCAATTTTTATATATTTT
>NC_090730.1:50370312-50380312 GCF_036898095.1 Palaemon carinicauda
AAATCAAACACCTGCAGGTGCATGGGAGCAGGGATCCAATGTCGCGGTCTACCAGTACTGACGTCACAGAGGAGGGTGTTGTTAGAGTCTTCGAGGGGGAAGTCTTCCCAACGGAGGGATGTGCAGGATGTCCTACATGCTTGATACTCGGGATCAGGCCGTTGGGCTTCAGTCAAGGTGTTATAATCCAATCCAAGTTGAACGGCAGCCAACGTGTTTCTTGACAGGGCATCGGCAACTGGATTCATTTTCCCAGGGATGTATTGGAGGGTGCAATTGTATTCAGCCACGGCAGAGAGATGTCGACGTTGACGGGCGGACCAGGCGTCGGACTGTCGAGTGAAGGCGTGCACCAGTGGTATGTGGTCTGTGCGAATGACGAAGGGCGTACGTTCTAAGAAATGGCGAAAGTGACAGACAGCCAAGTGCACTGCCAGCAATTTGCGATCGACGGTAGAATAACCCGATTCTGCCTTGGACAGTTTTCTGGTGAAGAAGGCCAATGTGCAGGGCGAGCCGTTGACCACCTGCTTGAGTACTGCACCAATAGCGACGTCACTGGCTTAGGTGGAGAGAAGGAGAGGGGCATGTGGGATAGGAAAAGTGAGAGCCGCAGCAGTTGATAGAGCCTTCTTTGCATTGCAGAAGGCTGCTTCTTGAAGGGGACCGCACTTCAGGTCCTTTGGCTTGCCCTTGAGGGAGGCGTAGAGGGGAGCAAGAGTGGCGGCAATGGCTGGCAGAAAACGGTGATAGTAGTTGATCACGCCCAAAAATTCCTGCAGAGCTTCGATGGTCGAGGGCACAGGGAAATCCTGAACGGCTGCTACCTTCTCAGGGAGGGGATGGACTCCTTCGGAAGTGATGCGGTGCCTTAAGAACGACACTTCGTTGGCGCCAAAGGTACACTTGTCGTACCGGACTACAAGGCCGTTTTGTTGCAGGCGGTCAAGCACTATGCGCAGGTAACGGAGGTGTTCCTCTTTTGAGGAGGAGAACACAAGTATGTCGTCCACATAACATACACACAAGGGGAGGTCCCCTAAGATGCCATCCATGAGACGTTGAAATGTGGCCCCAGCATTCTGGGTTCATAGGCACCTGATGATACCCCTTCAGGAGGTCGAGCATAGAGAAAACCTTCGCTTTGTGCAGGTAGGAGGTCACGTCAGCAATGTTTGGAAGGGGGTAGTGATCCGGTTCTGTTTGCATGTTCAGGCGCCTGTAATCCCAGCATGGACAGAGGGAGCCGTTTTTCTTCAGAACGATGTGTAAGGGTGACGAACATGGGCTGGAGGCCTTTTGGAAAAGACCCATTTCCTCCATTTCAGCGAACGTCTGTTTGGCGTCTGCCAATTGTTCCTTTGCCAGAGGTCTGAATTTTGCTAGGACTGCGGGTCCCGTCATCTTGATATGGTGATAAATACTGTGCTTGGCAGGAACCGTGGGCGTTTGGCGAAGTTCTGGACGGAAAACTTCCGGGTGCGACTTGAGGAGGTGGGTGTAGGCATCCATGGGTGCGCTGATGTGGAGAGCGAGGTTGGAGGGTGAAAGTTGAAGAGGTGTCGACAAGTACTAGTCTGCGTTGACCAATTGTCGGTGGGCGACATTGACCAGAAGGTTGAAATGAGAGAGGAAATCAGCACCAAGGATTGGCAATGTCACGTCAGCAACGATAAACTTCCAATTAAATTCACAGTTTCCACACGATAATGTGAAGTTCTCGTAACTGTAGGTGGGTATCGCAGATCCGTTGGCAGCTACCAAGCGGACGTGGGCAGACGTAGACAGACTACGTCTTGTCCTGAAGATTTCCCTTGGCAAAAGAGAACGACAGGCATCCGTGTCTACTAAAAGTCGCACGCCCGTTCCTGCATCATATAAAAAGAAAAGATTAAAAACACGGGAGGCCACCGCCACGAGCGATGGCCTACTTACACGTTTTTTGGCCACCGACAATCCTTGGCACATTTCTTCGCGGTTACCCGAATCTGAAGTGATAGTAGCAAAACTGCGGCGAATGGGAGGTAGTAAGTGGCTGTAGAAGTCGTTGGTTGGGGCGCGAAAGAGTGGTGGGTGGTGGGTGGCTTTGTTGCCGCTTCGGCACCTCACAGGGTAGGCGTGTATGTTCTACGGCCTTCACGTCAGCTTCTGGTAACGTTGAATAGGCGTCCTCTTCGTCAGGGGTGGAGGCATTGAAGGAGGTCTTGAAGTGGCTGTCCATAAGGGCGTCGGCTTTGGTCATCAAGTCCTTTATGGGTAAACTATCGACATCGGGTATGGCAGGGCGTATAGGTCTAGGTGAACGGCGTATCCAAAGGGCACGAAGTAGGTTCACCTCATGAGGAGAGCCGTCTGCGGCAGGTTGCAGGCGAGCGATACTAGTCATTTCCCTGAAGGCGAGCGAAGGCATTTGGTCCCCCCAACGGTTGTTACGAGAGCTAAAAAAGCTTTGCTATATAGGCAGCTGGCGACGGCGAATACTGCTGCAGAAGGTATGTTTTTAGGGTGTCATATTCTATTGGGGGTGTCTCCTTGTTCACAAAGCCAGTCGGATATTTCCGGAAGGTGTCCTCGGGTATCGCCGCAAGAACATAATCTGCTTTGGTGGTTGAGCGAGTCACGCCCTTGATGCGAAACTGGACTTCTGCGCGCTGAAACCAAGGAAACGCCTCTCCGCTGGCGAATGATGAAAGTTTCAATGGGGAAGTCGCAGCAATAACTTCCTTAGAGTCCTCCATGGTACCAACGATGGAGGGGTGAGGAGGAGGGGGTGGGAGGGGGAAGGAGCGAGTCGACTTCCATGGTCACCAATGTGACGGACCAAGAGAAGGTTGTGACTCAAAGGCAAGTTGAAAACAACTTTATTATAGAACTCTCCTTTACATACAAAAGTTCAAGGCAACAAGAATTTTCATGTTCAAAAAAAACAGACAATGTTACAGACGAGAAACAAGACATGTTTTTTCAGGTTCTTTTTAGTGCGAGGGGAGAGCGAAATGAACTATGTACGAACGTGCGACACACGATTGGTACACTTCCATATTTTTCAATCAACATTTGTTATGCAAAATAGATCTTTAGTGATCCTACCAAGTTTCTTATATACTCTAACTAACAATTCCAGTATTCAACTATTAGCCAACATTTCTTGATATTATGTAGGATAATACTGCAATTCGTAATTTATGATATTTATTCAATAACAAAGAGTATGCCAGGTGAACTATTGAATCTAGTTTCTTGTTTTTTTTTTATAATTCAGCTATATGTAAACCTTTTATCTTGAATTTCATTTCTTATTATAAATCTGGGCATCATAGAGGAAGTTTAATAAGCTTTCTGAATAAGAGTAAAATATTTGTAATAATTTGAAGCCCGATATTCTCCACATCCGCACTTTTTTATTAGGTTATTTTCAAATAAGTATAATACAAATTCAAAACACTAGGATTGTTAGGAATACTCATCCAAATTAAATGATGATCTTGTGATGAGAGTGGAGGAGGAATTAATACCAACATAGCTCAAAAAAAAAATAACCATATTTAGAGATAGAAAAGTTAATTAATATACCCCAAGGGATCATACAAGGGTGAAAATTACATGTATACATTCAATGGCTTTTATCAATAAGGTTGACATTGGCATGAAACTAAACAATATGATAATATAATGATAATAGAGGTTAAATTATATTGTTACTTAAATATCTTTTGAGATGGGGTTTGATGAGAGTGGCAGTGTAGAAGAAAACTTAGATAAGGCAACTATCTTCATCCTTATGTGCTTTGCTTGTTTCACGTGCATTATGTGGCCCACACCACACCCGAAACAGACATGAATCAAAAAGAAGTAAACCTGCCCCAGAAAGTCGTATTATTAATGGTTAATTTTGCAGTAGAAACAGAGGTTTTGGGTGTTAATTGGTGATTCAGTCTTCTTTACCTTAAATGTTGAGAAAATCTGTCAGGGTGCAACAGGTAGCAAAGTATGACCCCTTATATGGAGATATAGATGATGTCTTGCAAGTGTTGATGCTAACGAAAACGTATGTTACAGTGTTAAGGCCTTTGGGCAAGTACTGACTTGCATGGGACTTTTAAGTCCAATGGCAATTGGTAAATTTCTTTTTGTAAGTGCTGGAGATCATTGGAGGAGGTGGCGAACAGAAAAAAAGGTTTTCCAGTGAGGACTAACGGATTGCCATATACCTTTTATGGCATCCAGACATCCATGATGTCCTTAGAAGTGGCCATCAGTCCAAGTAAGATCGAGAGAAACTGAAACGCAGCTACAGTTACTGCAGGGGTACAACTAAACAGAATTTGGGGAAGAATAAAAATTTTCTACATCACTGTTGGCTATATCGTTGTAAGTAGTATCCCGATGTAGGATGACATTAGGAAGATACCATAAGAATGTCAGCAATTGAGAGGTGATAGTGTTGCTCCTGTTAGAAGTAATGTTCTCTGGGATTACGAATAATGCAAAGTGATGTAGGTAGTTCTCTTTAGAGGGGGAGAATATCATTACATTATCTATGTAACATATTCAGATGAGGAGGCTTCCTATAATGGCATTAATGTGTCTGATAAATGTGTTCCATGCAATAAGAATCTGAAGTCTAGAGTAATTGAAAGTATTTGTGCTAAGGGTGGTAGTGAGGGTATTCTTTGAGATGACTTCTGGGTTTATGGGGACCTGATAATGTGACGGCCGAGAGACGGCGGAGAGACGGCGGAGAGACGGCCGAGAGACGGCCGAGAGACGGCCGAGAGACGGCCTAGAGACGGCCGAGAGACGGCCTAGAGACGGCCGAGAGACGGCCAAGAGAGGAGTTGTTAACTCAAAGACAGGATGCAATCAACTGAGTTTTATTAAGGAACACACTTCTTTATATACAAAATCCCAAGGCAACAGGACATGACCTGTTCGAGAGACAGACAATGTTACAAAGCAAAACGGAGACATGATCATTGAGGTTCTTTTCAGTGCGAGGGAAGAGCGCAGATACAAGCATAATATATACAACATAATTATGTACAATTGTGTGCCACACGGTTGGTACATGGCTCCACCCTAAAAATGACATACTGCACATGTTAAATAGGGCGCCCTGATCTAGAGAGGCGAACTGTAGGCGGGTCATCTGGCAGAAGATAAGCAGGTTTTAGACGATCAATGGAAACCCAGTCTTCTTTGCCACGAATGTTTAGTAGGAATGCTTTCGGACTGCGTCGGATCACAAGGAAAGGGCCCGTGTAAGGGGGCGTTAGTGGTGGCTTGCTAGTGTCGTTGCGCAGGAAGACGTGCGTTGCAGAATGCAAGTCCGTTGGTATGTGATGCCTCGCTGGGGGCTTGTAAGTCTGGCGGCACGGAGTAAATTTTCCCACGACGTGACATATGCGCTGGAGATCGTCGGAGGAGGTTGTAGAAGGAAAAAATTCGGCAGGGACGACCAACAGGTCGCCATACAGCATTTCAGCTGCCGAGACGTCGAGGGCGTCTTTAGGAGTGGTCCTTAGTCCCAGGAGGACCCAGGGAAGTTGAGTAAACCAGTTGGAATCCTTGCAGCGGGACATCAAAGCTGCTTTGAGGGTGCAATGAAAACGTTCAACCATTCCATTGGCAGCGGGGTTGTAGGCCGTTGTCTGATGTAGGGTGATGCCCAGGAGATTTGCTAATGACGTCCACAATTGAGAGGTGAAAGTGCTTCCCCTGTCAGAAGTAATATGCTCAGGGATACCAAATCTTGAAATCCATCCAGAGAGTAAGGCAGATGTACATGAGGCGGACGTTGGAGTTTCCATGGGAATGGCTTCAGGCCAACGAGTGGAGCGGTCGATGACGGTAAAAAGGTAACGATGTCCTTGTGATGTGGGTAAGGGGCCTACAACGTCGACATGAGGTTGAGGAAAGGTGCCCACTCCTGAATCCGTGTGTCGATGTACTTTGGAAGTTTGGCAAGAAGTACAGGCGCGGACCCAATCCTTAGCATCCTTAGAAATGCCGTGCCAAATGAACTTTGCCTTCAGCAGCTGTGCAGTAGAACGACACGAGGGATGTGAAAGGCCGTGAATAAAATCAAACACCTGTTGGCGCATGGGAGCAGGAATCCAAGGTCGTGGTCTACCTGTACTGACGTCACAGAGGAGGGTGGTGTTGGAGTCTTCGAGGGGAAAATCTTCCCAACGGAGGGACGTGCAGGAAGTCCTACAAGCTTGATACTCTGGATCCTGTCGTTGGGCTTCAGCCAGAGCGTTGTAATCCAATCCCAGTTGAACGGCAGCCAACGTGTTTCTTGACAGGGCATCGGCAACTGGATTCATTTTCCCAGGGACGTATTGGAGGGTGCAATTGTATTCAGCCAAGGCGGAGAGATGTCGGCGTTGACGGGCGGACCAGGTGTCAGACTGTCGAGTGAAGGCGTGCACCAGAGGCATGTGGTCTGTGCAAATGACGAAGGGCGTACCTTCTAAGAAATGGCGAAAGTGACGGACAGCCAAGTGCACCGCCAGCAATTCTCGATCGAAGGTAGAATAACCCGATTCTGCCTTGGACAGTTTTCTGGTGAAGAAGGCCAATAGGCGGGGCGAGCCTTTGACCACCTGCTCGATTACTGCACCAATAGCGACGTCGCTGGCATCAGTAGAGAGAAGAAGAGGGGCGTGTGGGATAGGAAAAGTGAGAGCCGCAGCAGTTGATAGGGCCTTCTTTGCATTGCAGAAGGCTGCTTCTTGAAGGGGACACCACTTCAGGTCCTTTGGCTTGCCCTTGAGGGAGACGTAGAGGGGAGAAAGAGTGGCGGCAATGGCTGGCAGAAAACGGTGATAATAGTTGATCATGCCCAAGAATTCCTGCAGAGCTTTGACGGTCGAGAGCGCGGGGAAGTTCTGAACGGCTGCTACCTTTTCAGGGAGGGGATGGACTCCTTCAGGAGTGATACGGTGCCCTAAGAACGACACTTCGTTGGCGCCAAAGGTACACTTGTCGTACCGGACTACAAAGCCGTTTTGTTGCAGGCGGTCAAGCCCGATGCGTAGGTGACGGAGGTGTTCCTCTTTTGAGGAGGAGAACACAAGTATGTCGTCCACAAAACATACACAGAAAGGGAGGTCCCCTAAGATGCCATCCATGAGACGTTGAAACGTTGCCCCAGCATTACGAAGGCCAAAACAGGAGTAATTGAAGGTGTATGTACCAAACGTAGTGGTGATGGCTGTCTTGGGGATGTCTTCTGGGTTCATAGGCACCTGATAATACCCCTTCAGGAGGTCAAGCATAGAGAAAACCTTCACTTTGTGGAGGTAGGAGGTCACATCGGCAATGTTTGGGAGGGGGTAGTGATCCGGTTCTGTTTGCATGTTCAGGCGCCTGTAATCCCCGCACGGACGGAGGGAGCCGTTTTTCTTCAGAACGATGTGTAAGGGTGACGAACATGGGCTGGAGGCCTTTTGGCATAGGCCCATTTTCTCCATTTCGGCGAACGTCTGTTTGGCGGCTGCCAATCGTTCCAGTGCCAGACGTCTGAATTTTGCGAAGACTGGGGGTCCCGTCGTCTTGATATGGTGATAAATGCCGTGCTTGGCAGGAACCGTGGGCGTTTGGCGAAGTTCTGGACGGAAAACTTTCAAGTACGACGTGAGGAGGTGGGCGTAGGCATCCGTGGGTGCGCTGATGTGGAGAGCGAGGTTAGAGGGGGCGGGTTGAAGAGGTGTCGACAAGTACGAGTCTGCGTTGACCAATCGTTGGTGGGCGACATCGACCAGAAGGTGGAAATGAGAGAGGAAATCCGCACCGAGGATTGGCATTGTGACGTCAGCAACGAGAAACTTCCAATTGAATTTACCATTTCCGAACGATAATGTGAGGTTCTCGTAACCGTAGGTGGGTATCGCAGATCCGTTGGCAGCTACTAAGCGGTCGTCGGCAGATGTAGACAGACTACGTCGTGCCTTGAAGAGTTTCCTTGGCAAAAGAGAACGACAAGCACCCGTGTCTACAAAAAATCGCATGCCCGTTCCTGCATCCTGTAAAAAGAAAAGATTAGAAACATGGGAGGCCACCGCCACAAGCGATGGCCTACTTACACGTTTTTTTGGCCACCGACAATCCTTGGCACATTTTTTCGCGGTTGCACCAAATCTGCAGTGGTAGTAGCAAAACTGCGGCAGATGGGAGGTAGTAAGCGGCTGTAGAAGTCGTTCGTTGGGGCGCGAGCGATTGGTGGGTGGTGGGCGGCTTTGTCGCCGCTTCGGCACGTCACGGGGTAGGCGTGTATATCCTACGGCATTCATGTCAGCTTCGGTTGACGTTGAATAGGCATCCTCGTAGTCAGGGGTGGAGGCGTTGATGGAGGTCTTGAAGTGGCTGTCCATAAGGGCGTTGGCTTTGGTCATCAAGTCCTTTATGGGTAAACTATCGATATCGGGTATGGCAGCGCGTACAGGTTCGGGTAAACAGCGTATCCAAAGGGCACGAAGTAGGTTCACCTCACGAGGAGAGCCGTCTGCGGCAGGTTGAAGACGAGCGATACTGGTCATTTCCCTGAGGGCAAGCGAAGCCCTTTGGTCCCCCAACGGTTGTTGCGAGAGCTGAAAAAGCTTTGCTATACGGGCTGCTGGTGACGGCGAGTACTGCTGCAGAAGGTATGTTTTAAGGGCTTCATACGCTATTGGGGTGTCTCCTTGTTCACAAAGCCAGTCGGATATTTCTGGGAAGGTGTCCTCGGGTATCGCCGCGAGAACATAATCCGCTTTGGTGGTTGAGCGAGTCACACCCCTGATACGAAACAAGACTTCTGAGCGCTGAAACCAAGCAAACGCTTCTCCGGTGTTGAACGGTGAAAGTTTCAATGGGGCGGCGCCAACTGCTGGAGTAGAGTCTGTCTCCGTCATAGTACCAACGATGGAGGGGCGAGGGAGGTGGGGATGGAAGGCAGTGGGAGCTAGTCGACTTCCGGGGTCACCAATGTGATGGCCGAGAGAGGAGTTGTTAAATCAAAGGCAGGATGCAATCAAATGAGTTTTATTAAGGAACAAACTTCTTTATATACAAAATCTCAAGGCAACAGGACATAACCTGTTCGAGAGACAGACAATGTTACAAAGCAAAACGGAGACATGATCATTGAGGTTCTTTTCAGTGCGAGGGAAGAGCGCAGTTACAAGCATAATATATACAACATAATTATGTACAATTGTGTGCCACACGGTTGGTACATAATAATGCTTTAGGATGATGAGAGTTAAAAATACTATAACATTGTGAAGGTAGGTGGTGATGTTGGTGATGTTGTGGAGGGTTGGATAGTAGTTTTGTTCAATATGGATAATGAGATATCTATTATCTGCACAAGGGTTGGGGTATCCAACATTCTTATAGGATCACCATGGGCTTATAGCCTTTTTACAAAGGCCCATTTCCTCCATTTCAGTGAATGCCTGTTGAGCAACTGCTAAAATGTATGGGGCCACAAACGTTTGAATCTTGCAAACATTAGTGACCTGTCCTCTATATATGGAGATAGATACATTACTGTCGGGAACCGTGGACTTCTAGCATAGTTTTCGGTGGAAAACATTAGGATACAAAGTGAGGAGGGAGCACAGGCTGCCATGGACACTGATACCGAGAGTGTGGTAAGATGGAGAAGGAGATAAAGGTGTGAAAGAGTAAAAGGTAGCATTGACTAAGCGCTGTTTTTTGACATCATCTAGGAGGTGCAACTGGAGGAATAAACCTGCATCGAGGAGAAGTGGTGTAGCGTTGGTAACAATGAAATTTTACTGGTATTGGTCAACCTTAAATGACAGTGCCAGGATCTCGTAACCGGTGGTGGGAATAGAAGATCCATTGATGGTCGCAAAGTGGATATATACAGCACTAGAATAACATTATTGCACCCTTATGAGGGAACATGACAAAGGGAAAAACAGGCAGCGGTATCTACCAGAAACCACACATAAGGTCCTGATTCATGAAAAAGAACCAGTTACAT
>NC_090730.1:50387812-50390312 GCF_036898095.1 Palaemon carinicauda
CGATTGTGTTCGAAAAATTTACTTGTTTGTTTTCGAGTAATTGACATTTGAAAAAATGATAGTTCAGGAAATTATTTTTCGGTCAATTGAATTCGAGAAATTTACCTTCGCACAATTGATTTTGTGAAATTTGCCTGACACCATGCAGCCACAACCAACAGCCATTACAGCCACTTACTGACGCCCATCAACCGCAGTTTTACTACTACCACTCCAGGTGCATGGCTACTGTGAAAAATGCGTGAATGGTTGTCAGTTGCCAAAAACCTTTTAAGTAGGCCATCACCTGTGGTGAAGGCCTCACCTATCACTAATATTTTCTTTTCACATGATATAGGTACAGGAATGTGTTTTTGGATAGACAGGGGTGCTTGCTGTTCTCTTCCACCAATGCCACTCTTAAGGACCCGACGTGGTCATCGTAAACCTGGTTATGTCTGCCTGGTTGTTTCCAATGAATCTGCAGTCACCACCTACAGATATGAGACACTCAAATTAACGTTTGTGAGCGCCATCTATAATAGAAATTTTCTTGTTGTTGGTGTCACATTGCTAATCATTGGTGCGGTTTTCCTCTCCTATATCCACCACCTGGTTGATGCTACTCACCAACTCTTAGTCAATTCCAGCTCGTAATCATTGACACTTCTTCAAAAGCCCACTCCAGCCTCGCCATCCACATCAGCGTACCCACAGATGCCTACGCCCACCCTCCACACATCATATTCATAAGTCATCCATCATGAACTCCTACAAACGCCAACGAAGCCCTCCAAGCATGGTATTCATTGCAATATAAGGACGATAGGGTCACAGTGTTTGCCAAATTCAGGCAACAGGCCCTGTATCGTTTTGCAGTCACAAAAGATAGAAAACATTCCTCGAAATAGATGAAATAATCCTTGGCCAAAATGTCTCATACACATTGTCTCGAAGAAAGAGGGCTCTTTGCTCCCTTTTTGGGATTACAGGTGTCTGAACATAAAGACAGAACTGGATCACTACCACCTCCTAAGCTCCACTGACGTTACCTCGTACTTGCAAAAAAACATAGGTTTCCTCCACACTCAATCTCTTAAAGGGGTATTATCAGGCACCCCTGAACTCAGAGGACATCCCCAAGACTACCATTGTTAACTCCTCCAGTACAAACATCCAATTACTCCTTTTTTGGCCTTCGTAATACTGGGTCTACTTTCCAACGCTTTGTGGATGCCATTTTAAGGGGACCTCCCCATCAGCATATGTTGCGTTGATGGCATACTTATGTTTTCTTCCTTGTAGTCCGGTATAACAAGTGTACCTTTTGTGCCATCAAAGTATCCTTCATAGGGCACCACATCACTCCTGAAACAGTCTACCATCTCCCTGAGAAGATAGCACATGTTCAAAACTTCCCTACGCCCTCGACCATCAAAGAGAAGCAAGGAATCTCACCCATAATCAACTATTATCGCTGGTTCCGCCAATCCTCGCCCTCAAGGGCAAGCCGAAAGACCTGAAGGGAAACCACCTCAAGAAGCGGCCTTCTGCAACGCAAAATTGCCCTATCAACCACTGCTGCTCTCACTTTTTTTGTGTCACCAGCCCCTCTCCTTCTCTCCATCCATATCTGCGATATCACTATTGGTGCAGTACTTAAGCATATGATCAACTGCTCACACCACCTATTGTCCTTTTCCAGAAATAACCTGTCCATGGAAGGATCTGGCTACTCTATTTCTGACTGCGTATTTCTTGCAGTGCGTTTGGCTGTCCGTTATTTTCCCCCTTTTTAGAAGGTATGCGTTTAGTCATTCGCATTAAACAAATGACCATGGTGCTTGCCTTCACTCATAAGTCTGATTCCTGGTCAGCCAAAAATGCTGACATCTCTCCGCTGTGGCTGACTACAATTGTATCATTCAAAACGTCCCTAGGAAAATTTATTCCGTCCTCGATGCCCTATCAAGACTAGTTGAATGCAATTCACCCGGTATTGGATTATAAAGCCTTAGAAGAAACACATAAAAAAGATCTGGAGTACCTCGTATGTAGGATATCCTGTACTTCCCTCCATAAGGAAGATGTCCCCATCAAAGACTCGAGCTCTACCCCCCTCTAAGATTTCAGTATTGGTAGACCAAAACCGTTGATATATGCACCCATGGGCCGACAAGTGTTTGATTTCATCCATGGCCTTTCACATCCCTCAAGCCGATCTACTGCATAGCTACTGAATACGAGATTCATTTGGGCCTGCACTACTGAGAATGCTAAGGATTGGGTCCCCGCCTGTATTCCATACCAAACTTCAAAAGTACTTTGACACATGCATTCAGGACTAGGCACCTTTCCTCAGCCTCAGCGTCATTTGCCTACATTCATATTGATATAGAAGGTCCCCTACCCACATCACTGTTTCATTTCTTGGTGTGAAGCTATTCGCATGGAAACTGCAACGTCCGCATCATGTACATCTACCTTACTCTCAGGGTGGATAGTGAGATTTGGTATCCCT
>NC_090730.1:50397812-50400312 GCF_036898095.1 Palaemon carinicauda
ATACACACATATATATATATATATATATATATATATATATATATATATATATACACACGTATATATATATATACATACATATATATATATATATATATATATATATATATATATATATATATATATATATATATATATATATATATATATATATATATATATATATACATATATATATATATATTGTAGGGATGTTCTGCTTTCATTAAACTTTCATCAAACGACTCAGTATCCTAATACTTTCTTTTTATATTGTTGATGAATCATAAGTATATTCGAAATTAAAATTATCTGAAATTTCTCATACGAAATTTTTCATATTGTTTTTTGGTTTTCCATAAGTTTTTCATGAAGCACTAGTATACGGAAGCTATAAAAATCACAACTAACTGATAATTTCTAACAAATATTGACATAATTTTTATCATAGGGAGATGTAATATCTTTTTCTCTTACAGATATATTACGAATTTAATAATAAAAATTGGAAGGTAACTTTTCTGTTTCCGCGAGGAAGCTTGCAAAAAGAAGAGGAATGCTGAGAGTAATTGCACCATTTGAATCAACGCTGCCTGAGCGACGATAATACCCTCCCCTTGAAACATTTCACGATTGTGTGGAGAATATTATAGATAATTATATCCAGGCAAAGAGAACACAAACAGGAAAAAAAAAAATAGAAAATCCTAATTCATATTAAGTTGAATTGCCAAGGTCCGCAAATAACAAAATATGATGGCAAAAGAATTTGAATCCATATATTTTCCTTTCTGGTATATACTCGTGTTCTTTTTTGATAAATATGAAACTATTCTTAATGTCAAACAAGAGATCATATTATCAGCATCACTTAATCATTATTATTGTTGTTGTTGTTGTTGTTGTTGTTGTTGTTGTTGTTGAAAAATGATGGCGAAAGAATTTGAAGCCACGGATTTCCATTTCTTTAATATATTTGTGATTTCCTTTGACAAACATGAAACTATTATTAATGCAGAACAAGAGATCGTATTATTCTCATCACTTAATACACCAAAAATCATATTATAAACACTATAAAACATTATTATTATTATTATTATTATTATTATTATTATTATTATTATTATTATTATTATTATTATTATTATTATTATTATTATTATTATTATTATTATTATTATTATTTGGACACAAACGACGGCCCAAAAAAGATTTATAAGATTGCTAAAGGAAGATAAAGAGCGACCAAATATATTACTCTTATCAAGCAGATAAAGAATGAGGATGGGGTAGTAATATGTAGCTCAAGTGACATATAGGGAAGATGGGAGCAGTATTTTGAAAGCTTACTTAATGAAGAAAATACAAGATCTATAATTGCAGATGGAAATCCAAATTAAGGAATGGTAAGAGATATGGATAGGAAAGTAATTAACGTTGCCGTCAGCAAAATAAGAAATGGAAAAGTTACAGGACGTAATAAGATCCCAGTAGAAGACTAGGAATGCTTGAGGAAACTTGGAGTGGATATGCAGTGGGATCTGATGAGAAAGATACACCGGAAAGAAAAGATGCCCAGAATGTGGAGGAATACCTTTTTAATACCCATATTCAAAGAAAAAGGGGATATACAAAATTTACATAATCACGAAGCAATCATAATCCCCCCCCCCCATACTATGAAGCTTTGGGAAAGGATTATAGAGCGTAGGATAAGGGAAGAGACCAAGATTGGAGAAGACCAGTTTGGTTGTATGCCAGGCAGAAGCACGACGGAGGCAATGTTTGCAGCAAGGCAGTTGGTGGAAAAAAGCAGATAAGGCCAAAAAGTAATACATATAGTATGTATTGACCTAAAGAAAGCTTATGATGGAGTTCCATGGCAGGAAATATGATGTCTGGGAGATAGGGGAACTCCAGAAAAATATGTCAGACTAATCATAGATATACATGAAGGAGCAGGCACACAAATAAAAACGAGTGTTGGTCTTACTAAGACGTTTGAAGTAGTGGTTGGGTTACACCAGGGGTTGTCATTGAGCCCCTACTTGTTTAATATAGTAATGGGTGTAATTACTGAAAGAGTGAGGGACAGTCACCATAGACCATACTGTTTGTAGATAACATAGTTCTGTGTGATGAAACAAGAGAAGGATTGGAGGGGATGCTGGAGAAAAAGAGAGAGGAATTGAAAAGAAGAGGACTAAAGAACAATAGTAAAACATAGAGTATATGTCTTGTAACCCGCAGAACCAATTGACTGATATACATATGCTGGGTGATATAGAAATGGGGAGAAAAAAAATTCAAGTGCCTATGGTCATATCTGGAGGAAACAGCAGAGCTCCAAATGGAAGTGAATAGTAGAATTCAAGCTGGATGGAATACTTATGAAAGTGTTGGGACTCTTGCCATGACATATAGTGCAGAGACCTGCCCCATGAAAAAAGATCTTTGAGAAGAAAAGGGATGTTACAGAGATGAGAATATTAAGATGGATGGCCGTGATCACTAGACT
>NC_090730.1:50406139-50413639 GCF_036898095.1 Palaemon carinicauda
TCTTCTGCAAATGGATATAATCTGCTTCCCAGGCATCTTATTTTTTCATTGTTGAATCGGGTAACATGAGCCAAAAGTAATCACTCGGGAAACTTTGCCATCCTGTAAAGAATTTCCCTGAAAAGACATGAGAGTATGTGTGGGAAGGATGTTGGAGGCATGACAGGTAATAAATCTAAAACTTTTTGCTTAGAGTTTGACGCTATCTCCTACACATGCTGCGTAAATGTCAACGATGAATGAAATAAGATGTCAAGGCAACGTTTTAGAAGGTTATGATTTTACAGGCAATTACCTAGTGAAGAAGAAAATTTATCGTGAAACAAAGGGGATTCGAGAGAATGTTTCATATATTTTTTCAAGAAAATAATACTATATATGAATTTTATACCACATGTTGGGTATCTTACAAAAATCTTAGCAAAATTTTGAGTTTTTCTGGGTTTAGATTTGATCATTTAAAGAAACCAAGCATAAAACCATATGAAGTATATATACTTATTTGCAATTAATAAAAAGTAAGAAAAAGAATATCATAACTCTCAGAACTTCAGCATTCCTCTCTATTTCTCTATAGTAACTTAGAGCTTTATCTTACTATCTATGCAGGCCATCCTCACTTGCCAAGTTATCGTCTTCATAATTTCCTGGAGTCACCACAATAGTTTCTATTGGATAGAAACTATCCCTTTATTCATCCTCTGTCACATTAACTGCCCTCTTGTGTTTACTTATCGAATCCACAAATATCCTCTTAAGCCTTTCTCTCCTCCTTGTACCTGGTGGTTGTACACTTAGCATCCTCATTTTGACACATTCCTCTTCCCTTTTGTTCACCCATCCTGAGCACCTTAGCTGTCTGTCACTTGCTATCTTTCCAAACTGATTTATGTGACTAGTTCTTTTGATAAATGTATTTCTAAGTTTATCATCCTTATTTTACACCTAGTGAGAACTTCAACATTTTCCTTTCTATAACTTCCATCTATGTTTTCTGCTTCTTGGTTGAAGATACATTTCAAAAACTATCAAGCACAGTTGGTCAAAACACCTCCTTAAGGTGTTCCCTTTCAGACATAATGATATCCTTTTATAGTATGCCACACCTAATACTTTTTCCCCGCTATTCCATCCAGCTTGAATTCTCCTCCCCACCCCTACAACAATCATCATCATTTTGTATAATTGATTCTGAATATTCTAGTTCAAGTACCTACTTCCGTTCTATAATTTCAAATTGTACAAATTAAATTTCTTAATTCGGAGAGTCCTTCCTTATAACATTGGTTAATTTGTCCATGATAAGTGCACACAGGATAGGTTATAAAGCTGATTCCTGGTGCATTCCCATCTCAACATTAAACTATTCTTTTGAACCAATCTAACAACACAATGGTGTTTTAATGTTCTCACGCATATTCTACATTGCTCTCACCTAAGTGTCCTCTACTCCAGAGCTCCTCTTGTATTACCCAGAATTCATCTCTTCCCAACATATAAGCTTTATCTATGTCAAAATCACACAATCCTACTCCCTCTGCCCTCTGTGACGGGCCGAGAGAAGATTGTGACTCAAAGGCAAGTTGAAAAAAAACTGAGTGACTTTATTATAGAACAATCTCCTTTGTATACGAAAGTTCAAGGCAACAAGAATTTTCATGTTAAAAAAACAGACAATGTTACAGAGGAGAAACAAGACATGTTTTTTCAGGTTCTTTTTAGTGCGAGGGGAGAGCGAAGATACAAGCACAAAATGAACTCTGTACGAACGTGCGACACACGGTTGGTACATGGCTCCGCCCCTAAAAATGACATACTGTACATGTTAAATAGGGCGCCCTGATCTAGAGAGGCGAATTGTAGGCAGGTCATCTGGCAGGAGATAAGCAGGTTTTAGACGATCAATGGAGACCCAGTCTTCTTTGCCACAAATGTTTAGTAGGAATGCTTTCGGACTGTGTCAGATCACAAGGAAACGGCCCGTGTAATGGGGCGTTAGCGGTGGCTTGCTAGTGTCATTGCGCAGGAAGACGTACGTTGCAGAGTGCAAGTCTGTCGGTATGTGATGCTTTACAGGGGGCTTGTGAGTCTGGCGACATGGAGTAAATTTTCCCAGGACATGATGTATGCGCTGGAGATCATCGGAGGAGGTTGTAGAAGGAAAAAAATCGGCAGGGACGACCAACGGATCGCCCTACACCATTTCAGCTGCCGAAACGTCGAGGGCGTCTTTAGGAGTGGTCCTTAGTCCCAGGAGGACCCAGGGAAGCTGAATAAACCAGTTGGAATCCTTGCAGCGGGACATCAAAGCAGCTTTGAGGGTGTGATGAAAACGTTCAACCATTCCATTGGCAGCGGTGTTGTAGGCCGTTGTGTGATGTAGGGTGACGCCCAGGAGACTCGCTAATGATGTCCACAATTGAGAGGTGAAAGTGGTACCCCTGTCAGAAGTAATATGCTCACGGATACTAAATCTTGCAATCCATCCTGAGAGTAAGGCAGATGTAGGCCTACATGAGGCGGACGTTGCAGTTTTCATGGGAATGGCTTCAGGCCGAGTGGAGCAGTCGATGACGGTAAACAGGTAACGATGTCCTTGTGATGTGGGTAGGGGACCTACAACGTCGACGTGAATGTGTGCGAAACGACGCTGAGGTTGAGGAAAGGTGCTCACTCCTGAATCCGTGTGTCGATGTACTTTGGAAGTTTGGCAAGAAGTACAGGCGCGGACCCAATCCTTAGCATCCTTAGAAATGCCGTGCAAAATGAACTTCGTCTTCAGCAGCTGTGCAGTAGAATGACACGAGGGATGTGAAAGGCCATGAATGAAATCAAACACCTGCCGGCGCATGGGAGCAGGGATCCAAGGTCGCGGTCTACCAGTACTGACGTCACAGAGGAGGGTGGTGTTGGAGTCTTCGAGGGGGAAGTCTTCCCAACAGAGGGACGTGCAGGATGTCCTACATGCTTGATACTCTGGATCCTGTCATTGGGCTTCAGCCAGGGCGTTATAATCCAATCCCAGTTGAACGGCAGCCAACGTGTTCCTTGACATGGCATCGGCAACGGGATTAGTTTTCCCAGGGAAGTACTGAAGGGTGCAATTGTATTCAGCCAGAGCGGAGAGATGTCGGCGTTGACGGGCGGACCAGGCGCAGACTGTCGAGTGAAGGCGTGCACCAGAGGTATGTGGTCTGTGCGAATGACGAAGGGTGTACCTTCTAAGAAATGGCGAAAGTGATGGACAGCCAAGTGCACTGCCAGCAATTCGCGATCGAAGGTAGAATAACCCGATTCTGCCTTGGACAGTTTTCTGCTGAAGAAGGCCAATGGGCGGGGCGAGCCGTTGACCACCTGCTCGAGTACTGCACCAATAGCGACGTCACTGGCATCGGTGGAGAGAAGGAGAGGGGCATGTGGGATAGGAAAAGTGAGAGCCGCAGCAGTTGATAGGGCCTTCTTTGCATTGCAGAAGGCTGCTTCTTGAAGGAGACCCCACTTCAGGTCCTTTGGCTTGCCCTTGAGGGAGGCGTAGAGGGGAGAAAGAGCGGCGGCAATGGCTGGCAGAAAACGGTGATAGTAGTTGATTATGCCCTAAAATTCCTGCAGAGCTTTGATGGTCGACGGCACGAGGAAATCCTGAACGGCTGCTACCTTCTCAGGGAGGGGATGGACTCCTTCGGGAGTGATGCGGTGCCCTAAGAACGACACTTCGTTGGCGCCAAAGGTACACTTGTCGTACCGCACTACAAGGCCGTTTTGTTGCAGGCGGTCGAGCACGATGCGCAGGTGACGGAGATGTTCCTCTTTTGAGGAGGAGAACACAAGTATGTCGTCCACATAACATACACAGAAGGGGAGGTCCCCTAAGATGCCCTCCATGAGACGTTGAAATGTCGCCACAGCATTACGAAGGCCAAAACAGGAGTAATTGAAGGTGTATGTACCAAACAGAGTGGTGATGGCGGTCTTGGGGATGTATTCTGGGTTCATAGGCACCTGATAATACCCCTTCAGGAGGTAGAGCGTAGAGAAAACCTTCGCTTTGTGCAGGTAGGAGGTCACGTCAGCAATGTTTGGGAGTGGGTAGTGATCCGGTTCTGTTTGCATGTTCAGGCGCCTGTAATCCCCGCACGGACGGAGGGAGCCGTCTTTCTTCAGAACGATGTGTAAGGGTGACGAACATGGGCTGGAGGCCTTTTGGCAATGACTCATTTCCTCCATTTCAGCGAACGTCTGTTTGGTAGTTGCCAATCGTTCCGGTGCCAGACGTCTGAATTTTGCGAGGACTAGGGGTCCCGTAATCTTGATATGGTGATGAATACCGTGCTTGGCAGGAGCCGTGGGCGTTTGGCGAAGTTCTGGACGGAAAACTTCCGGGTACGACGTGAGGAGGTGGGCGTAGGCATCCGGGGGTTTGCTGATGTGGAGAGCAAGGTTGGAGCTGTGTCGACAAGTACTAGTCTGCGTTGACCAATCGTCGGTGGGTGACATCGACCAGAAGGTGGAAATGAGAGAGGAAATCAGCACCGAGGATTGGCAATGTCACGTCAGCAAAGAGAAACTTCCAATTAAATTTACCGTTTCCGAACGATAATGTGAAGTTCTTGTAACCGTAGGTGGGTATCGCAGATCCGTTGGCAGCTACCAAGCGGACGTCGGCAGACGTAGACAGACTACGTCGTGTCCTGAAGAGTTCCCTTGGCAAAAGAGAACGACAAGCACCCGTGTCTACCAAAAATCGCACGCCCGTTCCTGCATCACGTAAAAAGAAAAGATTAGAAACACGGGAGGCCACCGCCACGAGCGATGGCCTACTTACAGGTTTTTTGGCCACTGACAATCCTTGGCACATTTCTTTGCGGTTGCCCCGAATCTGAAGTGATAGTAGTAAAACTGCGGTGAATGGGAGGTAGCAAGTGGCTGTAGAAGTCGTTGGTTGGGGCGCGAACGAGTGGCGGGTAGTGGGTGGCTTTGTCGCCGCTTCGGCACCTCACAGGGTAGGCGTGTATGTCCTACGGCCTTCACGTCAGCTTCGAGTGACGTTGAATAGGCGTCCTCTTCGTCAGGGGTGGAGGCGTTGATGGAGGTCTTGAAGTGGCTGTCCATAAGAGCGTCGGCTTTGGTCATCAAGTCCTTTATGGATAAACTATTGACATCGGGTATGGCAGCGCGTATAGGTCCGGGTAAACGGCGTATCCAAAGGGCACGAAGTAGGTTCACCTCACGAGGAGAGCCGTCTGCGGCAGATTGCAGGCGAGCGATACTAGTCATTTCCCTGAGGGCGAGCGAAGGCCTTTGGTACCCCAACGGTTGTTGCGAGAGCTGAAAAAGCTTTGCTATACGGGCGGCTGGCAACGGCGAGTACTGCTGCAGAAGGTATGTTTTGAAGGCGTCATACGCTATTGGGGTGTCTCCTTGTTCACAAAGCCAGTCGGATATTTCCGGGAAGGTGTCCTCGGGTATCGCCGTGAGAACATAATCTGCTTTGGTGGTTGAGCGAGTCAAGCCCTTGATGCGAAACTGGACTTCTGCACGCTGAAACCAAGCAAACGCCTCTCCGCTGGCGAATGATGGAAATTTCAATAGGGGAGTCGCAGCAATAACTTCCGTAGAGTCCTCCTTGGTACCAACGATGGAGGTGCGAGGAGGGGGGGGGTGGAAGGGAGGAGGAGCGAGTCGACTTCCGGGGTCACCAATGTGACGGGCCGAGAGAAGGTTGGGACTCAAAGGAAAGTTGAAAACAACTGAGTGACTTTATTATAGAACTCTCCTTTATATACAAAAGTTCAAGGCAACAAGAATTTTCATGTTCAGAAAACAGACAATGTTACAGAGGAGAAACAAGACATGTTTTTTCAGGTTCTTTTTAGTGGGAGGGGAGAGCGAAGATACAAGCACAAAATGAACTATGTACGAACGTGCGACACATGATTGGTACACCTCCATGATATTTTTCAATCAACATTTGTTATGCAAAATAGATCTGAAGTGATCCTGCCAAGTTTCTTATATACTCTATCTAACAATTCCAGTATTCAACTATTAGCCAACATTTCTTAATGTTATGTAGGACAATACTGCAATTCGTAATTTATGATATTTATTCAATAACAAAGAGTATGCCAGATGAACTATTGAATCTTGTTTCTTGTTTTTATTTTATAATTCAGCTATATGTAAACCTTCTATCTTGAATTTCATTCTTTATTATAAACATAGGCATCATAGAGGAAGTTTTATAAGCTTTCTGAATAGGATTAAACTATTAGTGATAATTTGAATCCTGATATTCTCCACATCCGCACTTTTGTATTAGGTTATTTTCAAATAAATATAATACAAATTCAAAACACGAGGATAGTTACAAATACTCATCCAAATTAAATGATGATCTTGTGACGAGAGTGGAGGAGGAATTACTACGAACATAGCTCTCAAAAAAATAACCGTATTTAGAGATAGCCGAGTTAATTAATATACCCCAAGGGATCATACAAGGGTGAAAATTACATGTATACATTCAATGGCTTTTATCAATAAGGTTGACATTGGCATGAAATTAGACAATATGATAATATAATGATAATAGAGGTTAAATTATATTGTTACTTAAATATCTTTTGAGATAGGGTTTGATGAGAGTGGCAGTGTAGAAGAAAACTTAGATAAGGCAACTATCTTCATCCTTATGTGCTTTGCTTGTTTCACGTGCATTACGTGGCCCACACCACACCCGAAACAGACATGCATCAGAAAGAAGTAAACCTGCCTCAGAAAGTCGTATTGTTGATGGTTAATTTTGCAGTAGAAACAGGGGTTTTGGGTGTGAATTGGTGATTCAGTCTTCTTTACCTTAAATGTTGAGAAAAGCTTTCAGGGTGCAACAGGTAGCAAAGTATGACCCCTTATATGGAGATATAGATGATGTCTTGCAAGTGTTGATGCTAACGAAAACGTATGTTACATTGTTAAGGCCTTTGGGCAAGTACTGACTTGCATAGGACTTTTAAGTGTAATGGCAATTGGTATATTTCTTTTTGTAAGTGCTGGAGATCACTCGAAGAGGAGGCGAACAGAAAAAAAGGTTTGCCAGTGGGGACTAACGGATTGCCATATACCTTCTATGACATCCAGATATCCATGATGTCCTTAGAAGTGGCCATCAGTCCAAGGAAGATCGAGAGAAACTGAAACGCAGCTACAGTTACTGCAGGGGTACATCTAAACAGAATTTGGGGAAGAATAAAAATTTTCTACATCACTGTTGGCTATATCGTTGTAAGTAGTATCCCGATGTAGGATGACATTAAGAAGATACCATAAGAATGTCAGCAATTGAGAGGTGATATTGGTGCTCCTGTTAGAAGTAATGTTCTCTGGGATTACGAATAATGCAATCGATCTGGAAAGTGAAAGTGATGTAGGTGGTTCTCTTTAGAGGGGGTAAATATCATTACATTATCTATGTAACATATTCAGATGAGGAGGTTTCCTATA
>NC_090730.1:50418639-50423639 GCF_036898095.1 Palaemon carinicauda
GTTGACTTCTGGACTCGCTGGGTCAGAACTGGATCTGGTAGCGGTAGAAACTTCAACCGTAGTTCCAATGCCAGGGGGAACCACACGCTGTTCGGCCACTTGTTGGCCACTATTGCCACTACCCCCTTGAAGGATCTCAGTTTGTTGAGGACCCTCAACAGAAGCTTGTGAGGAGGGAACAGATAAATCCTGGACCATCTGTTCCAGTCGAGGGACATCGCGTCCACTGCTTCCGCTAAAGGGTCCTCGTACGGGGACACGTACAGGGGCAACTTCTTGTTGTCTTTCGTCGCAAAGAGGTCTATCTGCAGTTCTGGGACTTGACTGAAGATGAAGGAGAATGATCCTGCGTCTAAGGACCATTCCGACTCTATCGGTGTGAACCTGGATAGAGCGTCCGCTGTCAAATTGCGGACTCCTTGAAGGTGAACTGCCGACAGGTACCACTTCTTCTTTTCCGCCAATCGGAAGATGGCCATCATCACCTGGTTGAGAGGTGGTGACCTTGATCTTTGTCGATTCAAGCATCTCACAACTACCTCGCTGTCCAGCACCAACTTTATGTGGATCGAGTGACGTGGGGAGACTTTCTTTAAGGTAAGGAGCACTACCATAGCCTCTAGGAAGTTTATGTGGAAGGTCTTGAATAGCTTGGACCAAGTCCCCTGGACTTTTTTCCGATGAGAGTGACCTCCCCATCCCTCCTTCGAGGTGTCTGAGTGAATTGTCACCGACGGGGGAGGTGGCTGAAGAAGAACCGACTTCTTTAGATGTCTGGCTTGGGACCAAGGCCTGAGAAGAGTACGTAGACGAAGCGGAACTGGTCTTCTCAGATCTCTTTGTGCGTTTGATGCATAACTTCTCCAAACTCCGGTTGCATCCTTTAGCTGTGCTCTTAGCACCGGGTCTGTCACCGAAGCAAACTGGAGAGAACCCAGTACTCTCTCCTGTTCGCGTCTTGATATCCTTTCGGAATCTAGAAGTCTCTTGACAGAACCCACTATCTCCTTCCTTTTCTTCGCCGGGATGGAGAAACGGTGTGACATTAGGTCCCAGTGGATTCCCAGCCACTGGAACTTTTGAGATGGAGAAAGTCGAGACTTTTTTCTGTTGATCTTGAAGCCTAGATACTCTAGGAACTGGATCACTTGAATGGAAGCTTGCAAGCATTCTGTCTTGGATGCTGCCCACACCAGCCAGTCGTCCAGGTAGGCTACTACCTGAATTCCCTTTAGGCGTAATTGTTTGAGAGCTACGCTCGCAGGCTTCGTGAAGATCCTTCGAGCTATATTTAGCCCAATGACATAGCTCTTAAGGCGTATAGTCTACGTTGTAGCTTGAACCCTAGGTAGAGGGAGAGTCGACGGTTGATTGGAACGTGCCAATAGACGTCTGACAAGTCTATGGAGACGGTATATGCCCTCTTGGGCAGTAAGGTCCTTATGTGTTGCAGTGTTAGCATCTTGAACTTGCAGTTCACTATGAACTTGTAGAGTGGCGACAAGCCCAGAATGACTCTGAGTTTTTCCCGAGTCCTTCTTGGGAACACAAAACAGCCTCCCTTGGATTTTGATGGACTTTACCCTTCGGATTACTTTTTTCTCCAACAAATCTTGGATGTACTCCTCCAGAACGGGGGTGGAGTGTTGGAAAAACCGAGGGCACGGGGGTGGAGTGCTGTACCAGCTCCAGCCCAGTCCATTCTTGAGTAGGCTGTGGGCCCAGGGATCGAAGGTCCACCGATCCCGAAAATTCTGAAGTCTCCCTCCTACCGGTATCATCTCACTTGGACTGTTGTCCTGAGATCTTGCCTCCCTGACCGCGACCACCCTTGAATCCCCTTCCCCTTGAGGGGCGCCTAGACGAGCCTCTGGCTGCTCATCTAGGCTTTGCTCGAAAGGAAGTTGACTGCCTTTCGAACGTTGGGTTGAATGCCGGGGACTGCGTCGACACGGCCTGGGGTACCCATTGGAAAGTGGTCGGGGTTTGTGCCACCATCTGGGGCACTGAAGGCATCGGCAATTGCTGTTGCGGTTGCTGTTCAAATGGCTTGGCTGGCCGAGACGGTAGCCTAGTCTTCTTAGTCTTCCTCTTTGGTTGGGGACCCTCATCTGGGGAAGACTTTCTCTTGATAGACAGGCCCCACTTCTGGAGAAGATTTCTATTCTCCGTGGCGGCCTTATCAACAACTTCTTTGACCAATTCGCTAGGGAAAAGGTCTTTGCCCCAAATGTTGGAGGAGATTAGTTTTCTTGGCTCTTGCCTCACCGTAGCCAAGGTGAACACGAACTCCCTACAAGCTCTCCTCGCCCTGACGAAGCTGTAAAGATCCTTCGTCACTGTGGCCAGATGAGTCTTGGCCACTACCATGAATATTTTATGGACCTTGGGGTCACTTGCCATCGTCTCAAGAGTGGTCTGAAGAGACATTGAGGCAGCCAGTCTTTCTTTTGTCTCGAGCTCTCTCCGCAAAAGAAAGTCAGACAGCTTAGGGAGGTTCTCACCGAACTGACGTCCGGCAATATCAGCCTCCAACTTCCCGACTGAGAAGGTAAGATGGACGTCCTTCCAGTCCTTGTGGTCCATAGGTAGGGCCAGCGACAAGGGTTTACACTCCTCCAGGGAGGGGCAAGGCTTGCCAGCCTCGACTGCTTTTAATACAGCCGCAAACCCTTTCTGCAAAAAGGGGAAGGCTCTAGCAGGAGAGGACACAAAGGAAGGGAGCTTCTTAATCAATGCAGCTACCTTTGAGTTCGTGAAGCCCCTCTCTTTCATTGAAGATGAAAGCAAAGCTTGAGCCTTAGCATGGTCCATCACTATGACCTCTTTCGGCTGTGTCTCCTCCTTTGAAGCTGGTTCCTTCCTCAACCAGACATAACAGTCCGGATATGACCCTTTGCTGGGCCAGAATTCCACCTCCTCAAGGGGAACTGAACCCAGCTTATCCGACATGGCGATCTTTTCAGTCGTCATCGGCATGTGCTCAGCATATCTCCACGGGTTAGCATCTGAGCACAAGGGAAGGTCTTTCACATTGAGCCTTTTCTGGGGCCCACGTGATGCTGCAAGCTTCTGCATCTGCAGTTCCATTGCAGCCGCCTTCCCAATATTCTCCTTCTGCATTTGTTGGATCATTCCAACAATGGAGGAGAGGGCCTGTCCCAGCTGTACTGGGAGAGCGGACGATGTTGATGGAATAGGTTCAGGGATCTGAACCGGAGCAGCCGACACCTCGTCAGCCTCTTCCTCTACAATGTCTGGGGCTTGATCTTCATCCTGGCCTCCTGCCAGGAGGTCTTCCTCCAGATGCTCGGACACGTCTGACATCCTGTCGTCCAACTGGATGTCTTGCAAGGCGACCGCGACTTCAGCATCCACCTGGATCTGAACTAGGGGGATCTCCTCTTGAGGCTGAGGAATCACTGCATCAGCTGATGCCCTAGGGAAAAGGTAAGCCCTCATCTTCTCACTTGGAAGATAAGGTCCAGAGGTGTTCTTCTGGAAGCCCCTTACCAGGTACGAAGCTTCTCCCTTGCTATATCCCTTGATTCCGCTGTCCTAGGGGAATCAAAAACCTCAGTAATCAGGTTAGAGCACACGGTACATACCTGGGGGTCCCAATACCGGAGATCACCCTTGGAGACAGCGCATGCTGCGTGCCTCCTACATAACTCATGTCCGCAGAAGTTCTTACTGCGGACGTTGCAGAAAGCACTTCCGCACTTCGGACGTTCCTCCTGTAAAGAGAAGAAATTTCCATGAGTATCAAGTGAACTACGTATCACTGGATATGCACAGTTAGCATAATAAATCAGAAAGGAAAGACACACACTTGTGTTTCCCGCACAACCAAATGTTGCAGCCTTCCAGATATTAAAATCGTATGGTTAATCTGTCCTAGAGCAACCAATGACAAATTTCCAGAGGAAACAGGTGGAGCTCACACCTAAGAAATGATTTTAAAATACCGGATAATAGACAAGAAAGAACTCACTTTCTTATCTGTAAGGCAACACCAAAGGGCTGTGCAAGACAACACAAAAGTGTTAGAACACATAGTGTTGTACCAATACCATACTATAATTTTCTCCCTACAGTATATGCTATACTGAAGAATACTGGTACAGTATAGAAGGTAATGCGCCGGCCGGCACACACCATAACTAGCTTTAAAGTATACTACTTAACAGCTATAAGGCGGCAGAACGCTGGTTCAAATGCATGTGCCGGCCGGCAGTAACAGCCGGCCGGCAACAGCCAATGTCGGCTACACAAGGTAGCACCCGGCTGCCGGCCACCGCTCGTAGCGACCGGCAGACAAGGGTGTGACAATGGCCGGCCGGCAAAGGTAAACAACCGATGCCGGCCCGCAGCAAAAGAACCAGAGAACTCCGACTGCCCGGCTGCCAGCCACATAGGCCGGCAGCCGGGTCAGGTACAGCACTAGAAGAAAACAGAATGGATGCCAGGATAAGAGAGTGTACTACCTCAAAGCCCGGCAATCCGAAAGAGTGCAAGTAAGGAAGGGGAGAATCTAATTCAGGCTTCCTGACCAATGCCGTCTGGCTCTACAGACAGACATGGATGAGGGACCAAGGGAGGTCCGGGCAGCACTCAAAGCAGAAGACCTTTGCCAACCGGCACACTCTGCCGGCCGGCAAAGGACTGAGTCAATTCCACATCCTAACCTATACTAGGTCCATATGTAGAATGACATACAGTACTGTAACGGCTAGGCCATTACAGAGATAGAGGGGGAAGGGACAAAGAGGGTCCTACCAACCTTGCTTTAGGAAAGAATCACCCACAGCCAAGAAAACTCATCTTAGGCTAAGGGAGATCCAAGGAGGGAGGCCAGCAATACTTGCCAACCCCCACTGAACCAAAGCAAGGAAGGTGTTGCTACTCCCGGGGAGAGGATCTCATCCTCCCACCGAGAACAGCAACAAGGACTAGTCTGTTAGATCACAAAAGAAGGAATCATCTCGTACAGAAACCTT
>NC_090730.1:50431139-50441139 GCF_036898095.1 Palaemon carinicauda
GGCAGGGGTCTTACTGTACTGTACGTCGTTCTACTTCTGGACCTAGTATAGGTTGGGATGTGGAATTGACTCAGCCCATTGCCGGCCGGCAGAGCTGCTGGCCGGCAAGGGTCTTATGTTTTCGTGTGCTGCCCGGACCTCTCTTGGTCCCTCATCCATGCCTGCCGGCAGAGCCGGACGGCATTGGTCAAGGAAGCCTGAATTAGTTTCTCCCCTTCCTTATATGCACTCTTTCGGTTGCCGGGCTTGGAGGTTGTGTACACTCTTATCCCGGCATCCATTCTATTTTCTTCTAGTGCTGTACCTGTCCCGGCTGCCGGCCTCATAGGCCGGCAGCCGGGCAGGTGTAGTCTTCTGGTTCTTTTGCTGCCGGCTGGCATCGGTCTTGTACCTTTGCCGGCCGTGTTATGTCAGTCCTTGTCTGCCGGTCACCAAGAGTGTGGCCGGCAGCTGGGTACTACCAACACTGGCTGTTGCCGGCCGGCAGTTGCTGCCGACCGGCACAGGCATTTGAACCAGAGTGCTGCCGCCCTATAGCTGTTAAGTAGTATACTTTAAAGCTAGTTGTGGTGTGTGCTGGCCGGCAAAGGCAGGCCGGCACACATCCCCCTATACTGTACTAGTATTCTTCTGTATAGCATATACAGTAAGAAGAAAACTATAGTAAGGGTTTTGGTACAGCACTGTATTTTCTAACACTATTGTGTTTTCTTGCACACCCCTTTGCTGTTGCCCTCAGATAGGAAGCTGAGTTCTTCCCTGTCTATTATCCAGGATTTTAAAATCATTGCTTAGGTGTGAGCTCCACCTGTTTCCTCTGGAAACCTTGCATTGGTTACTCTAGAAGAGATAAATCCTTTTTGATTTTATTATCTGGAAGGCTGCAACAATGGGTTGTGAGGGAAACACAAGTGTGTGTCTTTCCTTTCTGAATTGTTATGCTATACTATGCATATCCAGTGATACATAGTTCACTTGATACTCATGGAAATTTCTTCTCTTTACAGAAGGACACTCCGAAGTGGGGAAGTGCTTTCTGCAATGTCAGCAGCAAGAACCTCTGCGGACATGAGTTTTGTAGGAGACACGCAGCATACGTTGTCTCCAAGGATGATCTCCGGTATTGGGACCCTCAGGTATGTACTGTGTGCACTAACCTGATTAATGATACAATTAAATAGCTAGGAAGAAGCTTCGTACCTGGGTAAGGGGCTTCTAAAAGAACACTTCTGGCCCTTATCTTCCAAGTGAGAAGATGAGGGCGTATCCTTTCCCTAGGGCAACCGCTGATGCAGTGATTCCCCAGCCTCAAGAGGAGATCCCCTAAGTTCAGATCCAGGTGGATGCTGAAGTCGCGGTCGCGATGCAAGACATCCAGCTAGATGACAGGATGTCTGATGTGGACGGGTGTCAGGAGGAAGACCTCCTGGCAGAAGCCCAGGATGAAGTTCAAGCCCCTCTACATCGGCCGGTCTCCCAGTAGAGCTGGGACAGGCCCTCTCTTCTATTGTTGGAATGATCCAACAAATGCAGAAGGAGAATCAGGAGAAGGCGGCTGCAATGGAACTGCGAATGCAGTGCCTTGCAGAATCACATGGGCCCCAGAAAAAGCTCAATGTGAAAGACCTTCCCTTGTGCTCAGATGCTAACCCATGGAGGTATGCTGAGCACATGCCGATGACAACTGGAAAGATCGTCATCTCGGATAAGCTGGGCTCAGTTCCCCTGGAGGGTGGAATTCTGGCCCAGCAAGGCATCATATCCGGACTGTTATGTCCGGCTGAGGAAGGAACCAGCTTCAAAGGAGGAGACAGAGCCGAAGGAGGTCATAGTGATGGACCATGCTAAGGCTCAAGCTCTACTTTCATCCTCGATGAAAGAGAGGGGCTTCTCTAACTCAAAGGTAGCTGCATTGAATAGGAAGCTCCCTTCCTTTGTGTCCTCGCCTACTAGAGCCTTCCCCTTTTTACAGAAAAGGTTTCTGGCTGTTCTAAAAGCAATCGAGGCCGGCAAGTCTTGCCCCTCCCCAGAGGAGTGTAAACCCTTGTCGCTGGCCCTGCCTATGGACCACAAAGACTGGAAGAACGTCCATCTTACGTTCTCAGTGGGAAAGTTGGAGGCTGATATTGCCGGACGTCAGTTCGGCAAGGACCCCCCTAAGCTGTCTGACTTTCTTTTGCGAAGTGAGTTCGATACAAAAGAAAGACTGACTGCCTCAATGTCTCTTCAGACTACTCTCGAGACGATGGCAAGTGACCCCAAGGTCCATGAAATGTTCATGGTAGTGGCCAAGCCTCATCTGGCCACAGTGACGAAGGACCTTTATGGCTTCGTCAAGACAAGGAGAGCTTGTAGGGAGTTCGTGTTTACCTCGGATACGGTGAGGCACGAGCTAAAGAAACTAATCTCCTCCAACATTTGGGGGAAAAGACCTTTTTCCCTACCGACTTGGTCAAAGAAGCTGTTGATAAAGCCGCCTTCGAGAATAGAAACCTTCTCCAGAAGTGGGGCCTGGCTATCAAAAGAAAGTCTTCCCCGGATGAGGGTTCTCAACCAAAGAAGAAGACTATGAGGACTAGGCTACCGTCTTGGCCAGCCAAGCCTCTTAGACAGCAACAGCAACTGCAATTGCCATTGCCCCCAGTGCCCCAGATCGTGGCACAAACCCCGACCACCTTTCAGTGTCGACACAGTCCACGGTATTCACCCCAGCGTTCGAAGGGCAGTCCACTTCCTTTCGAGCAAAGCCTAGAGGAGCATCCAGAGGCTCGTCTAGACGCCCCTCAAGGGGAAGGGGATTCAGGGGTGGTCATGGTCAGGAAGGCAAGACCTCAGGACGGCAGTCCAAGCGAGGTGATACCGGTAGGAGGGAGACATCTGAAATTTCGGGATCGGTGGACCTTCGATCCCTGGGCCCACAGCCTACTCAAGAATGGACTGGGCGGGAGCTGGTACAGCACTCCACCCCCGTGCTTTCGGTTTTTTCCAACACTCCACCCCCGTTATGGAGGAGTACGTTCAAGAACTGTTGGAGAAAAAGGGTGAAGCCCATCAATTTCTAAGGGAGGCTGTTTTGTGTTCCCAAGAAAGACTCGGAAAAGCTCTGAGTCATTCTGGACTTGTCGCCACTTAACAAGTTCAGAGTGAATTGCAAATTCAAAATGCTAACACTGCAACACATAAGGACCTTACTGCCCAGGAGGGCATATTCCGTCTCTATAGACTTGTCAGACGCCTACTGGCACATTCCAATTAGCCATCGACTCTCCCCCTACCTAGGGTTCAGGCTACAACGAAGACTATACGCCTTCGGAGCCATGCCATTCGGGCTAAACATAGCCCCAAGGATTTTTACGAAGCTTGCGAGCGTAGCTCTCAAACAATTTCGCCTAAAGGGAATTCAGGTAGTAGCCTACCTGGACGACTGGTTGGTGTGGGCAGCATCCGAGACAGAATGCTTGCAAGCTTCCAGTCAAGTGATCCAGTTCCTAGAGTACCTAGGCTTCAAGATCAACAGAAAAAGTCTCGACTTTCTCCATCTCAAAAGTTCCAGTGGCTGAGAATTCACTGGGACCTTTTGTCACACCGTTTCTCCACCTCGGCGAAGAAAAGGAAGGAGATAGCGGGTTCTGTCAAGAGACTTCAAGATTCCGAAAGGATATCAAGACACGAGCAGGAGAGAGTACTGCGCTCTCTCCAGTTTGCTTCGGTGACAGACCCAGTGCTAAGAGCACAGCTAAAGGATGCAATCGGAGTTTGGAGAAGTTATGCATCAAACGCGTGAAGAGATCTGAGAAGACCAGCCGCTTCGGCTAAGTACTCTTCACAGGCCTTGGTCCCAAGCCAGACATCTAAATAAGTCAGGTTCTTCTTCAGCCACCTCCCCCGTCGGTGACGACTCACTCAGACGCCTCGAAGGAGGGATGGGGAGGTCACTCTCATCGGAAAAAAGTCCAGGGGACTTGGTCCAGGCTATTCAAGACCTTTCACATAAAACTTTCTAGAAGCTAGGGCAGTGCTCCTTACCTTAAAGAAAAGTCTCCCTGCGTCATTCGATCCACATAAGGTGGTGATTGACAGCGAGGTAGTTGTGAGATACTTGAATCGACAAGGATCGAGGTCACCACCTCTCAACCAGGTGATGTTGGCCGTCTTCCGATTGGCGGAAAAGAAGAAGTGGTACCTGTCGGCAGTTCACCTTCAAGGAGTCCGCAATGTGACAGCGGACGCTCTATCCAGGTTCACACCGATAGAGTCGGAATGGTCCTTAGACGCAGGATCATTCTCCTTCATTCTGAATCAAGTCCCAGAAGTGCAGATAGACCTCTTTGCGACGAAAGACAACAAGAAGTTGCCCCTGTAAGTGCCCCGTACGAGGACCCCTTAGCGGAAGCAGTGGACACGATGTCCCTCGACTGGAACAGATGGTCCAAGATTTATCTGTTCCCTCCTCACAACCTTCTGTTGAGGGTCCTCAACAAACTGAGATCCTTCAAAGGGTAGCGGCAATAGTGGCCCACAAGTGGCCGAACAGCGTGTGGTTCCTCCTGGCATTGGAACTGTAGCCTAATTTGTACCGCTACCAGATCCAGTTCTGACCCATCGAGCCCAGAAGTCAACTGTCTGCGCTTCATTACAGAAAACCCGGACCCTGCAGCTCATGATTTTCTCTCCCTAGCGGTGAGAAAGCGTTTCGGGATTTCGAAAGCCAGTATAGACTTCCTTGAGGAATATAAGTGCAAATCTACTAGAAGGCAATATGAGTCATCTTGGAGAAAATGCGTGGCCTTTTGTCAAGGCGAAGATTCCGCAGGAGATCTTGACAGACTTCTGCTTATCTTTTTTCCCCACCTCCATGGTCAAGGGTTGGCAGCGAACACGATTTCAGCGTGTAAGTCTGCTTTGACAAGACCCATTCTATATGCCTTCCAGGTCGACCTAGGTAACGAGATCTTTAATAAAGTCCCGAAAGCCTGTGCTAGGCTCAGACCTTCAGCACCTCCAAAGCCCATTTCATGGTCTTTAGACAAAGTTCTTCATTTCGCTTCTCTGTTGAGCAATGAAGAGTGTGCGTTAAAGGATTTAACACAAAAAGATATTTTCCTATTTTGCACTCGCGTCCGGGGCCAGGGTTAGTGAGATTGTAGCCTCTCGAGAGAGGCAGGTCGTGTTCAGTTCCTGGATGGGGGAAGAACTGAACCTGTTTCCGGATCCTACGTTTCTCGCCAAGAATGAGTTACCCACCAACAGGTGGGGTCCCTGGAGAATCTGCCCTCTGAAAGAAGATGCATCTCTATGTCCAGTAGAATGCCTAAAGGTCTATCTTCATAGAACTTCAGACTTCAAGGGTGGTCAACTATTCAGGGGAGAAACATCAGGCTCAAATTTATCTCTGAATCAACTCAGAGCGAAAATCACATATTTTATTCGCAGAGCGGATCCTGACAATACACCCGCAGGTCACGATCCGAGGAAAGTTGCCTCATTCTTAAATTTCTTTAATTTATATGGATTTTGAACATCTTCGTTCATACACTGGCTGGAAGTCTTCCAGAGTGTTCTTTCGCCACTATGCGAAGCAAGTAGAGGAACTAAAAGAGATCTGTGGTAGCAGTGGGTCGCGGTGTTAACCCTACTGTTTAACTCTGCGAGGAACAGTGGTCTTAATTGGGACGATTAATTCCAGGGTGAGTGTGTAGTTACATACTGTACTACAAACTAAGTGAGGGCACTGTGTTGCCCATCCAGACTGTTCCATTTCTGAAGGTGAACCTAGCATAAGTGCAGACATGTGTGCCAAGCGTTTCTAACGCTAATGTCATTGATTTGTAATACAGGCTTTTATGACTTCGATACCTCGGTATCTTAAAAGTGGCATCTAATGTTTTTTCTTTCAGACAAACAAGCTCTGTTTACTATCATACTTATGCTTATAGTTTTGGGTTATCCTCTTCTTATATATATATATATATATATATATATATAATTGTGGTTAACCTGTCTATTTATTGCCTGTCAATAATCTGGTTCTTGAGAACCTTGCGTCTCCTTCACCTGTGTCAATTTATTGGTATAATTGAGCATTCATTCTATGTACCTTATCTGGGATAATTCTAATAGAATTGTTCCTTTATGCAAGCTATGTTGCATTGGTTTTCCTCCTATGCGGATATAAAACCTTTGTCCAATACAAGTATTGTGCGGAAAACTGGTCGATATTTTATATTGACGCAGTGGTCCTTTACAAACTATGCTTTACTTAATATAGGGCGAGACCACTATATTAGCTTGCCTGGTATTCATACATAGATATATGTACTCTTTGAGACTTTTCCAGAGTATAGTAGGACTCTTCCCTGTAGGGGGGCAGGAAGCTCTAACATAGTTTATAGTTAGTTGAAAAGATGTATAACGGTAACATCTTAGGTCTCTAGGTCTAGTCGACCGGGAAAAAATTACCTCCGGGGAGTACGGCACGTTCTGAGAATCCACAGATACAGTAATGCTCTGGTACACTTCCATCAGGACGACATGGCTTGAGCCCAAAAAACGGATTTTGAGCGAAGCGAAAAATCTATTTTTGGGTGAGAGGGCCATGTCGTCCTGATGGACCCGCCGTTGCCTTTCTAAGAAAGGACTGTAGGACCCCTCCCTACATACAGTATCTGTAGCACCTCGTGTACGCTACAAGGAATACAGATGGCGCCAGGATTGGCGCCAGGCACGCATACGAATCGGGGGATAGGGAAGCCTTGGGAGCGGCTCCCCTTTTTCTTTCCCGAATTCGTATCTCGTCAATCACCTCCTACGAGACGAAATCTCTGTCCAGGATGTAGATTGCCATGTGACGTGTCTAGAATACGTCCTCTGATATGTCGCGATATCCCTTTCACGAGGGATACTCGCTCCAGGAGTTAGAATTCTGGTACCTTAAGGTAAATTCTCTGGGAATATCGCCGTAGTTGTAATATACCCTAGGAGGCTACCCTATAGGAACTTCCATAAGGACGACATGGCCATCTCACCCAAAAATAGATTTTTCGCTTCGCTCAAAATCCGTTATATATATATATATAAATATATATATATATATATATATATAAATATATATATATATATATATATATAAAATATGTATATATATATATATATATATATATATTTATGTGTGTGTGTGGGTGTGGGTGTGTGTATATATATATATATATATACATATATATATATATATATATATGTATATATATATATATATATGTGTGTGTGTGTGTGTATATATATAAGCACTCTATATTGTACCGCATGGGTTACATACATGCTCTTGTGATTTAACATTATTTTTCTTTTATCTTATTGCTTGCTCTCTCTTGCACTGAAAGTAGATAAACTTGTGCAAGCCTGCTAGATCATAGTTTACTTTATCTTTTTTTTGTGACTTTTTGCTTGCAGGTCAATTTATATAATTTAGATGTCTGTTCATTGAAGGGTTTTTTTCATACTTCCTGCCTTTTTGTTACAATCTAACAGTTCACAATCGATGGCCACTGTGTTACAGCGTTCTTCCACTTTCCCCTCCACTGTTTTGACCTATTTGTTACAATGCAATTTGAAGTATACCACCTGAATGAGGCTGTCGTCTTCTGTGAGCCGAGATGAATGCGCTAGGTTTCAGCCTACTAAATTTCTTTTCCAAATTAAAGGTGTGTCGCACGCAAGCTACAAAGCAGAACTTGTACCCATGGCAATCCCTGGCGACAATTCCCCTATGTCTCTGATAGCCTTTGTAACCATTAAGATGATCTAATAGAATGTGACTCCATTAAAAAGAGCTTCCTTAATCAGTACTCCTCATCACCAGCCACCAGTAATGAGAGTAAATTTCAGCTCTCCCAACAACTGTTGAGGGACAAAATTACTACCTTAGCCCGCAGGGAAATAATCAGTATTTCTCGCCCGCAACCTCTCACAGACAGCTCTCCTTGGGAAGTGAACCTACTTCCTACTCTTTCGGTATGACACCTACCCGAAACTTTATGTGCCGCCCCCAGCGATGTTGATCTTTCTCCCTCGAAGGACCTAAAGACCGAAGTCAATGCTCTTATAGATAGCCACTTCATAATTTTAAAGACCCCCATCAACGTCTCTACTCCTGATTAAGAATACGTCAATTCAACATCGACCAAATCTGACTTGACTGCAGTACGACGAAGAAGCTAACCCCGTGACATATCAGAGCAGTGGAAAAGCCATCCATCACACATATATGCAGCCACGATTTTCGGTAAATTTCTCGAATACAATTTATCGAAAGTCATATTCTCGAACTCAATTGCTCGAAAGATAATTTCTCGGACTATCATTTTCTCGAATCCCATATTTCTCGAAAACTGATATCTATTTTGTCGAGAAAATTAAATGGATAAATTTTCTTGTATTCCAAGGAAAAATATATCCTTTTGGGTTGACAAACACAATGTTAAAAATTTAGTGTAAATGAAGGAATGAAAAAAAATACAATGGTTACAATTTTATTGTATGTAAAAAAATATTATTACTTAGAATGAAATACAGTATTAAAATTTAATCAATCAAAATTAAATGTTGTGTGCTATACTTCGTAGATATTCTTCGACAGGCCTCTCTTCGTCTCTTCTTATTTTCTGATTTTCACTTGTTTTAGTCTCACTCATTTTCTTTCTACGTTGTTTTTCCATACTGTATTATTTTATCTGAAAAAAAAAAAAGTTAATATCTTTTATGACGCAAAAGTGTGATTACAAATAGGTACGCAGTGTATCGTGCACTATACGTACGCCCGTACATACAGGACATCACGGAGTGCTAATAGCCTGTTTATATATTGGTCTTTGGTGCTTATGGGATACTTTCGATTGTGTTCGAAAAATTTACTTGTTTGTTTTCGAGTAATTGACATCTGAAAAAATGATAGTTCGAGAAATTATTATTCGGTCAATAGAATTCGAGAAATTTACCTTCGCACAATTGATTTCGTGAAACTTGCCTGACACCATGCAGCCATAACCAACAGCCATTACAGCCATTTACTGACGCCCATCAACCGCAGTTTTACTGCTACCACTCCAGATGCATGGCTGCTGTGAAAAATGCGTGAATGGTTGTCAGTTGCCAAAAATCTTTTAAGTAGGCCATCACCTGGGCTGAAGACCTCACCTATCACTAATCTTTTCTTTTCACATGATATAGGTACAGGTATGTGTTTTTTGATAGACAGGGGGTGTTTGCTGTTCTCTTCCACCAGTGCCACTCTTAAGGACCCGACGTGGTCATTGTAAACCTGCTTATGTCTGCCTGTTTGTTTCCAATGAATCTGCAGTCACCACCCACAGATATGAGACACTCAAATTAACGTTTGGGAGCGCCAAATATAATAGAAATTTTCTTGTTGTTGGTGTCACATTGCTAATCATTGGTGCGTGTTTCCTCTCCTATATCCACCACCTGGTTGATGCTACTCACCAACTCTTAGTCAATTCCAGCTCGTAATCATTGACACTTCTTCAAAAGCCCACTCCAGCCTCGCCATCCACATCAGCGTACCCACAGATGCCTAGGCCCACCCTCCTCACATCATATCCATAACTCATCAATCATGAACTCCTACAAACGCCAACGAAGCCCTCCAAGCATGGTATTTATTACAATATAAGGACGATAGGGTCACAGTGTTTGCCAAATTCAGGCAACAGGCCCTGTATCGTTTGGCAGCCACAAAAAAATATAAAACATTCCTCGAAATGGATGAAATAATCCTTGGCCAAAATGTCTCATACACATTGTCTCGAAGAAAGAGGGCTCTTTGCTCCCTTGTTGGGATTACAGGTGTCTGAACATAAAGACAGAACTGGATCACTACCACCTCCTAAGCACCACTGACGTTACCTCGTACTTGCAAAAAAGAATAGGTTTTCTCCACACTCAATCTCTTAAAGGGGTATTATCAGGCGCCCATGAACTCAGAAGA
>NC_090730.1:50446139-50453639 GCF_036898095.1 Palaemon carinicauda
GCCGGCAGAGCTGGCCGGCAGGGGGTATTACTGTACTGTACGTCATTCTACTTCTGGACCTAGTATAGGTTGGGATGTGGAATTGACTAAGCCCATTGCCGGCCGGCAGAGATGCTGGCCGGCAAGGGTCTTATGTTTTCGAGTGTTGCCCGGACCTCTCTTGGTCCCTCATCCATGCCTGCCGGCAGAGCCGGACGGCATTGGTCAAGGAAGCCTGAATTAAGTTTCTCCCCTTCCTTATGTGCACTCTTTCGGTTGCCGGGCTTGGGGGGTTGTGTACACTCTTATCCCGGCATCCATTCTATTTTCTTCTAGTGCTGTACCTGTCCCGGCTGCCGGCCTCATAGGCCGGCAGCCGGGCAGGTGTAGTCTTCTGGTTCTTTTGCTGCCGGCTGGCATCGGTCTTGTACCTTTGCCGGCCGGCTTATGTCAGTTCTTGTCTGCCGGTCACCAAGAGTGTGGCTGGCAGCTGGGTACTACCTTGTGTAGTTGCTGGCCGGCAGTCATTGCCGGCCAACACTGGCTGTTGCCGGCTGGCAGCTGCTGCCGCCGGCACAGGCATTTGAACCAGAGTGCTGCCGCCCTATAGCTGTTAAGTAGTATACTTTAAAGCTAGTTGTGGTGTGTGCCGGCCGGCAAAGGCAGGCCGGCACACATCCTCCTATACTGTACTAGTATTCTTCTGTATAGCATATACAGTAAGAAGAAAACTATAGTAAAGGTTTAGGTACAGCACTGTATCTTCTAACACTATTGTGTTTTCTTGCTTAGCCCTTTGCTGTTGCCCTCAGACAGGAAGCAGAGTTCTTCCCTGTCTATTATCCAGGATTTTAAAATCATTGCCTAGGTGTGAGCTCCACCTGTTTCCTCTGGAAACCTTGCATTGGTTACTCTAGTAGAGATAAACCATTTTTGATTTTATTATCTGGAAGGCGGCAACAATGGGTTGTGAGGGAAACACAAGTGTGTGTCTTTCCTTTATGAATTGTTATGCTATACTATGAATATCCAGTGATACATAGTTCACTTGATACTCATGGAAATTTCTTCTCTTTACAGGAGGACCCTCCGAAGTGCGGAAATGTTTTCTGCAATGTCCGCAGCAAGAACCTCTGCGGACATGAGTGTTGTAGGAGACACGCAGCATGCGCTGTCTCCAAGGATGATCTCCAGTATTGGGACCCTCAGGTATGTACTGTATGCACTAACCTGATTACTGAGGCTTTTGATTCCCCTAGAATGGCGGAATCAAGGGATATAGCTAGGGAAAAGCTTCGTACTTGGGTAAGGGGCTTCAAGAAGAACACCTCTGGTCCTTATCTTCCAAGTGAGAAGATGAGGGCGTATCTTTTTCCCCAGGCATCAGCTGAGGCAGTGATTCCCCAGCCTCAAGAGGAAATCTCTCAAGATCAAGTCCAGGTGGACGAGGAAGTCGCAGATGCGATGCAAGACATCCAGTTGTGTGACAGGATGTCTGACCTGGACGAACGTTTGGAAGAAGACCTCCTGGCAGAAGGTCAGGATCAAGTTCAAACCCCGGATGTCGTAGAGGATGAGGTCGACGAGGTGTCGGCTACTCCGGTTCAGATGCCGGAACCTATCCCCTCAACATCGGCTGGTCTCCCAGTAGAACTGGGACAGGCCCTCTCTTCGATTGTTGGAATGATCCAACAAATGCAGAAGGAGAATCAGGAGAAGGCGGCTGCAATGGAACTGCGTATGCAGTCCCTAGCAGAATCACATGGGCCCCAGAAAAGGCTCAATGTGAAAGACCTTCCCATATGCTCAGATGCTAACCCATGGAGGTATGCTGAGCATATGCCGATGACGACTGGTAAGATCGTCATCTCGGATAAGCTGGGTTCAGTTCCCCTAGAGGAGGTAGAATTCTGGCCCAGCAAGGCATCATATCCGGACTGCTATGTCCGGCTGAGAAAAGAACCAGCTTCAAGGGAGGAGACAGAGCCAAAGGAGGTCATTATTATGGACCACGCTAAGGCTCACGCCCTACTTTCATCCTCGATGAAAGAGAGGGGCTTCTCGAATTCGAAGGTAGCTGCATTGAGCAAGAAGCTCCCTTCTTTTGTGTCCTCTCCTGATAGAGCCTTCCCCCTTTTTACAAAAAGGGTTTGCGGCTGTCCTAAAGGCAGTCGAGGCCGGCAAGCCTTGCCCCTCCCTGGAGGAGTGTAAACCCTTGTCGCTGGCTCTGCCTATGGACCACAAAGACTGGAAGGATGTCCATCTGACATTCTCAGTGGGAAAGTTGGAGGCTGATATTGCTGGACGGCAATTCGGCGAGGACCTCCCCAAGCTGCCCGAATCTCTTTTACGAAGAGAGTTCGAGACCAAAGAAAGACTGGCTGCCTTAATGTCTCATCAGACCACTCTTGAGACAATGGCAAGTGACCCTAAGGTCCATGAAATGTTCATGGTAGTGGCTAAGTCTCACCTAGCCACAGTGACGAAGGACCTTTATGGCTTCATCAAGGCAAGGAGAGCTTGCAGGGAGGTCGTGTTCACCGGGGCTTCGGTGAGACACGAACCAAGGAAATTAATCTCCTCCAACATTTGGGGAAAAGACCTTTTCCCTACCGATGTGGTCAAAGAGGTTGTTGATAAGGCCGCCGTGGAGAATAGAAACCTTCTCCAGAAGTGGGGCCTGGCTATCAAAAGAAAATCTTCCCCGGATGAGGGTCCTCAACCAAAGAGGAAGAATATGAGGACTAGGCTACCATCTCGGCCAGCCAAGCCTTATAGACAGCAACAGCAACTGCAATTGCCTTTGCCTCCAGTGCCCCAGATGGTGGCACAAACCCCGACTGCCTTTCAGTGGGTACCCCAGGCTGTGCCAGGTCAGTCAACCACATTCGCCCCAACGTTCGAAGGACAGTCTTCTTCCTTTCGTGCAAAACCTAGAGGAGCAGCCAGAGGCTCGTCTAGGCGCCCCTCAAGGGGAAGGGGATTCAGAGGTGGTTGTGGTCAGGGAGGCAAGACCTCAGGACGGCAGTCCAAGTGAAATGATACCGGTAGGAGGGAGACTGATGAAATTTTGGGATCGCTGGACCTTCGATCCCTGGGCCCAAAGCCTACTCAAGAATGGACTGGGTTGGAGCTGGTACAGCACTCCACCCCCATGCCTTCGGTTTTTCCAACACTCCACCCCCGTTTTGGAGGAGTACGTTCAAGAACTGTTGGAGAAAAATGTGATCCGAAAGGTGAAGTCCATCAAATTCCAAGGGAGGCTGTTTTGTGTTCCCAAGAAAGACTCGGAAAAGCTCAGAGTCATTCTGGACTTGTCACCACTCACCAAGTTCATAGTGAATTGCAAATTCAAGATGCTAACACTGCAACACATAAGGACCTTACTGCCCAAGAGGGCATACTCAGTCTCTATAGACTTGTCAGACGCCTATTGGCACATTCCAATCAGCCGTCGACTCTCCCCCTACCTAGGGTTCAGGCTACAACGGAAACTGTACGCCTTCAGAGCCATGCCATTCGGGCTAAACATAGCCCCAAGGATTTTCACGAAGCTTGCGAGCGCAGCTCTCAAACAATTACGCCTAAAGGGAATTCAGGTAGTAGCCTACCTGGACGACTGGCTGGTGTGGGCAGCATCCGAGACCGAATGCTTGCAAGCTTCCAGTCAGGTGATCCAGTTCCTAGAGTACCTAGGCTTCAAGATCAACAAGAAAAAGTCTCAACTTTCTCCATCCCAAAAGTTCCAGTGGCTGGGAATCCACTGGGACCTTTTGTCACACAGTTTCTCCATCCCGACAAAGAAAAGGAAGGAGATAGCGGGCTCTGTCAAGAGACTTCTAGATTCCGAAAGGATATCAAGACGCGAACAGGAGAGGGTACTAGGCTCTCTCCAGTTTGCTTCAGTGACAGACCCAGTGCTAAGAGCACAGCTAAAGGATGCAACCGGAGTTTGGAGAAGGTATGCATCAAACGAGCGAAGAGACCTGAGAAGACCAGTGCCGCCTCGGCTACGTACTCTTCTCAGACCTTGGTCCCAAGCCAGACATCTAAAGAAGTCGGTTCTTCTTCAGCCACCTCCCCCCGTCGATGACGATTCACTCAGACGCCTCAAAGGAGGGATGGGGAGGTCACTCTCATCGGAAAAAAGTCCAGGGGACTTAGTCCAAGCTATTCAGGACCTTTCATATAAACTTTCTAGAAGCTATGGCAGTGCTCCTTACCTTAAAGAAAGTCTCCCCGCGTCACTCGATCCACATAAGATTGGTGACAGACAGCGAGGTGGTTGTGAGATGCTTGAATCGACAAGGGTCGAGGTCACCACCTCTCAACCAAGTGATGTTAGCCATTTTCCGATTGGCGGAAAAGAAGAAGTGGTACCTGTCGGCAGTTCACCTTCAAGGAGTCCGCAATGTGACAGCGGACGCTCTATCCAGGTTCACACCGATAGAGTCGGAATGGTCCTTAGACGCAGGATACTTTTCCTTCATTCTGAATCAAGTCCCAGAACTGCAAATAGACCTCTTTGCGACGAAAGACAACAAGAAGTTGCCCCTGTACGTGTCCCCGTATGAGGACCCCTTAGCGGAAGCAGGGGACGCAATGTCCCTCGACTGGAACAGATGGTCCAGGATTTATCTGTTCCCTCCTCACAACCTTCTGTTGAGGGTCCTCAACAAACTGAGATCCTTCAAGGGGGTAGCGGCAATAGTGGCCCACAAGTGGGCGAACAGTATGTGGTTCCCCTTGGCGTTGGAACTACAGATGAAGTTCGTGCCGCTACCACATCCAGTTTTGACCCAGCTAGTCCAGAAGTCGACTGTCTGCGCTTCATTACAGAAAACCCAGACCCTGCAGCTCATGATTTTCTCGCCCTAGCGGTGAGAAAGCGTTTCGGGATTTCGAAAGCCAGCATAGACTTCCTAGAGGAATACAAGTGCAAATCGACTAGAAGGCAATATGAGTCATCTTGGAGAAAATGGGTGGCCTTTGTAAAGGCAAAGAATCCGCAGGAGATCTCAACAGACTTCTGCTTATCTTTCTTCATCCACCTCCATGTCCAAGGGTTGGCAGCTAACACGATTTCAGTGTGTAAATCTGCTTTGATGAGACCCCATTTTATCTGCCTTCCAGATCGACCTAGGTAACGAGATCTTTAATAAAGTTCCGAAAGCCTGCGCTAGGCTCAGACCTTCAGCACCTCCAAAGCCCATCTCATGGTCTTTAGACAAAGTTCTTCATTTCGCCTCCCTGTTGAGCAATGAAGAATGTGCGTTAAAGGATTTGACACAAAAAGTTATTTTCCTATTTGCACTCGCGTCCGGGGCCAGGGTTAGTGAGATCGTAGCCCTCTCGAGAGAGGCAGGTCATGTTCAGTTCCTGGATGGGGGGGAGCTGAACCTGTTTCCGGATCCTACGTTTCTCGCCAAGAATGAGTTACCCACCAACAGGTGGGGTCCCTGGAGAATCTGCCCTCTGAAAGAAGATGCATCTCTATGTCCAGTAGAATGCCTAAAGGTCTATCTTCGTAGAACTTCAGACTTCAAGGGTGGTCAACTATTCAGGGGAGAAAAATCAGGCTCAAATTTATCTCTGAATCAACTCAGAGCGAAAATCACATATTTTATTCGCAGAGCGGATCCTGACAGTACACCCGCAGGTCACGATCCGAGGAAAGTTGCCTCATCCCTAAATTTCTTTAATTGTATGGATTTTGAACATCTCCGTTCATACACCGGCTGGAAGTCTTCCAGGGTGTTCTTTCGCCACTATGCGAAGCAAGTAGAGGAACTTAAGAGATCTGTGGTAGCAGTGGGTCGTGTAGTTAACCCTACTGTTTAACTCTGCGAGGAACAGTGGTCTTAATTGGGACGATTAAGTCCAGGGTGAGTGTGTAGGTACATACTGTACTACAAACTAAATGAGGGCACCAAGTGCCCATATAGACTGTTCCTTCTTTCAAAGGTGAACCTAGCATAAGTTCAGACATGTGTGCCAAGCGTTTCTAACGCTAATGTGATTGATTTGTAATACAGACTTTTTATGACTTGATACCTTGGTATCTTATTAAAGTGGTGTTTAATGGTTTTTCTTTCAGATAAACAAGTTCTGTTTACTATCATACTTATGCTTAAAGTTTTGGGTTACCCTCTTTTATATAAATATATATATTTGTTGTTAACCTGTCTGTTTATTATCTGTCAATAAACTTGTTTTTGAGAACCTTGCGTCTCTTTCACCTGTGTCAATTTATTGGTATAATTGAGCATTTTAATTCTATGTATCTTATCTGGGATAATTCTGATAGAATTGTTCTGTTATGCAAGCTATGTTGCATAGGTTTATGTAAGTCCCCTAATGGGAGGACTCCGTCCCATAAAGGGACGAGGGCGGTTTTATTAGTTTCTTCCTATGCGGATATAAACCTTTGTCCAATACAAGTATTGTGCGGATTACTGGTCAATATATTGACGCAGTGGTTCTATACAAACTATGCTTTACTTAATATAGGGCGAGACCACTATATTAGCTTGCCTGGTATTCATACATAGATATATGTACTCTTCGAGACTTTCCAGAGTCTAGTAGGACTCTTCCCTGTAGGGGGCAGGAAGCTCTAACATAGTTTATAGTTAGTTGAAAAGATGTATAACGGTAACATCTTAGGTCTCTAGGTCTAGTCGACCGGGAATAAATACCTCCGGGGAGTACGGCACGTTCTGAGAATCCACAGATACAGTAATGCTCTGGTACACTTCCATCAGGACGACATGGCTTAAGCCCAAAAAACGGATTTTGAGCGAAGCGAAAATCTATTTTTGGGTGAGATAGCCATGTCGTCCTGATGGACCCGCCCTTGCCTTTCTAAGAAAGGGCTGTAGGACCCCTCCCTACAAACAGTATCTGTAGCACCTCGTGTACGCTACAAGGAATACAGATGGCGCCAGGATTGGCGCCAGGCACGCATACGAATCGGGGGATAGGGAAGCCTTGGGAGCGGCTCCCCTTTTTCTTTCCCGAATTCGTATCTCGTCAATCTCCCTCCTACGAGACGAAATCTCTGTTCAGGTCGTAGATTGCCATGTGACGTGTCTAGAATACGTCCTCTGATATGTCGCGATATCCCTTTATCGAGGGATACTCGCTCCAGGAGTTAGAATTCTGGTACCTTAAGGTAAATTCTCTGGGAATATCGCCGTAGTTGTAATATACCCTAGGAAGCTACCCTATAGGAACTTCCATCAGGACGACATGGCTATCTCACCCAAAAATAGATTTTTCGCTTCGCTCAAAATCCGTTATATATATATATACTGTATATATATATATATATATATATTTATATATATATATATATATATGTATATATATACTGTATATATATATATATATATATACTGTATATATACATACATATATATATATATATATGTATATATATATATATATGTATATATATATATATATATATATATTTATATATACATATGTGTATATATATACAGTATATATATACATATA
>NC_090730.1:50458639-50461139 GCF_036898095.1 Palaemon carinicauda
ACAGGACGTGATGAGATCCCAGTAGAAGACTGGAAATGCTTGAGGAAATTTGGAGTGGATATGCAGGGGGATCTGATGAGAAAGATTCACCGGAAAGAAAAGATGCCCAGAATGTGGAGGGATACCTTTTTAATACCCATATTCAAAGAAAAGGGGGATGTGAAAAATTTACATAATCATGAAGCAATCATAATCCCCAACATACTAGGAAGCTTTGGGAAAGGATTATAGAGCGTAGGATAAGAGAAGAGACCAAGATTGGAGAAGACCAGTTTGGTTGTATGCCAGGCAGAAGCACGACGGATGCAATGTTTGCAGCAAGGCAGTTGGTGGAAAAATGTAGAGAAGGCCAAAAAGTAATACATATAGTATGTATTGACCTAAAGAAAGCTTATGATAGAGTTCCATGGCAGGAGATATGATGTCTGAAAGATATGGGAACTCCAGAGAAGTATGTTAGACTAATCATATTTATACATGAAGGAGCAGGCACACAAATAAGAACGAGTGTTGGTCTTACTACGACGTTTGAAGTAGTGGTTGGGTTACACCAGGGGTTGTCATTGAGCCCCTACTTGTTTAATGTAGTAATGGGTGTAATTACTGAAAGAGTGAGGGACAGTCACCATAGACCATACTGTTTGTAGATAATATAGTTCTGTGTGATGAAACCAGAGAAGGATTGGAGGGGAAGCTGGAGAGAAAGAGAAAGGAATTGGAAAGAAGAGGACTAAAGAACAATAGAAAAACATAGAGTATATGTCTTGCAACCCGCAAAACCAATTGACTGATATACATATGCTGGGTGAAATAGAAATGGGGAGAAAGAAAATTCAAGTGCCTATGGTCATATCTGGAGGAAACAGCAGAGCTCCAAATGGAAGTGAATAGTAGAATTCAAGCTGGATGGAGTAATTATGAAAGAGTGTTGGGACTCTTGCATGATCGAAGGATAAACGTAAAGATAAAGGGAAAAGTACATAAAACTTGCCATGACATATAGTGCAGAGACCTGCCCCATGAAAAAAGATCTTTGAGAAGAAAAGGGATGTTGCAGAGATGAGAATGTTAAGATAGATGGCCGGGATCACTAGACTGGATAAGGTTAGGAATGACTCGATAACGGGAACAACAAAGGTTACAGAAGTGTCAAAGAAAATCAAAGAAAAGAGAATCCACTGGTTTGGGCACTTAATGAGGAGAGGCCAGGAGTATGTTGGGAGGAGGTTGTTGAAGATGGATGTTCCAAGTATGAGGGGGAGGAGAGACCAAAGAGGTGGATGGAGTGTGTAACAGAGATATGGAAGAGAACAATCTCACAGGGGACGACATCGGAAACAGAAGAAATTATAAACGACTTTCAAGAAATAGTGACCCTGCATAGCAGGAAAAGCTTTAGTCAGAGAAGAAGAAGATTATTATTGTAGATTATTATAGTTTCATTGAAAATTAAAGCGGCATCAGTGGTAATATTCGGTAGTTAAGCTTCTCAATTGTTTAGATTTTCCTTCTTTCATCAGTACTGTATACTGACAGTAACTGTGTTAAGTTGGTCATCAGCTAGGGTAGTGTAGAATGCATACAAAAAAGTGCAATATTTTTCGTAAAATCTGCTAAAAGTAAACTACCAATAATTATAAACGAGCTCGGCTGCTATGTGTTACGAGAGGGTGCCAGGCGATTCATCTCATCTTCAGGCAAGAAGGAAATGGAAGTAGGCAGAGCTAGCTCTATTTGTAATGCTCACTGGATTTGTCAAGTAAGGCGCTGGTCGCTGATTGGTCCTCATGAGCGGAGTCCATACCTTGACTACGACAGAGATGCTCTCCATCACAGTCAGGCAGCTTCTTCCCACATGGCCCTCGAAGCTATGGAAGGTCTGAGTGGATCTAAGTGGAACTCCTAGTGCTGAGCACGGATTGGCTAATGCATTGCTTGAATAGGCTTGGCACCAGGCCAGTTGTTCTGCTGGTCAGATCCCATTAATAGAGACATCAACATTTTATTCAATTATAAAAGTACCAATGTAATTTTTTGAAGCACCAGATTTTCCAGAAAGAATTTTTGGGGATAATGGTCCTCAGCACACCTCATAAGAGTCAAGTTAAACATTACACTAATAAAGTAATGTTTCTACGGGTAAATGATTGAGAAGCAAATTCATATGCAAACTTATCAACCTACGTCGTATATAATGATAGATACTATATTGGCAGGCCTACAGACCGGACAACCTTTATCACCTTTCGCCAATTCCAAATATTGATTATAATATCAAATCTGTCTTGCAGTTTAACAGATTCAGTAGATCGGTATTTTCCACTAAAAATTACTGAAATATGCAAACATTGCTGTGATATAACGTGATGAGTTCGATGTGTATTTATAAAACAGCAAAAAAAGAAAATATGTATATATATATACAATTAAAAAAGAAAGCTGATGCGTGCAGGCAAAAGTAGGTTTTCCTTCGCCTGATACAATAATAAAACTGTTAGGG
>NC_090730.1:50476139-50481139 GCF_036898095.1 Palaemon carinicauda
GAGAAGGATGTATTATAGGTCGGCCGCCTATCTGTGTCCTGGAAACCTGGTGAGATACTAGGCTACCACTAAAGAGTTCTTGTGTCCTTTAACTGGCCATGTGGTACTGCATTAGATCTCTCTCTGCTTACGGCTCACTTTGTATTTGACTACACATACAGTGAATCCTGGCTTGTTCTTTCCCCATCCTCCTCTATCCTAATGCACCTGAAAACACTAAGATTATCATACCATTCTGAAGGGGATAACTATTCCAATGTAATTTTTCAGTGGCTACTTTCTTCTTGGTGAGTGTATATTGAGCAGTTCCTCTAGTGGAAGGATACTCCAAAATGAAAAAAAAAAAAAAAAAAACTTCTTCTCTGATCTTGGATAGTGCGTTCGTTAGTTCATTTTAGAACGGCTGTACATATAGATATGCAATCCATAGCCTTCCATATCCCGTGCAGGTGGGGTAACAGTATGAAACTGAAACAGTTATACATAAATTACTGAAATCAGTAGATATAAGTTGAACTGACTTGTGGAAAATTAACTTGAAACTTTAAACCTTAACATTAGCTTGACAAAGTTGCTCTTGAGATTCAACGGCCATGTAAGGGAGAAGGGCCATGGAATAATCCTTAAGTTGTGCCGTAGCCTCTGTACCATGGCTTTTTACTGTCTTGGATTAGAGCTCTCCTACTTGATAGTACACTCGGGCACACCTTTCTATCTTATTTCCTATTTAACATAAAACAGTGCTAAGCGTACATTAATTCATGTAGACCAATCGATTTGTTTATATCACATTATATATTAAAACCATATGCAAATACATAATCTATACATGCGTAGGAGGAAGGTAGATTGTGACTCAAATCAGATCATCATGGAAGATGGATTTATGTCGATTTTTCACCATTGATGTTTTCCAAGTCCTTTGGAGTGCAAGCGAGAGAGAGAGAGAGAGAGAGAGAGAGAGAGAGAGAGAGAGAGAGAGAGTGTGTGTGTGTGTGTGTGTGTGTAATTAATGAGTTCAGCAAGTAAGAGTGATAGAATAACTGAAAGTTTGTTTATCTAGTTTTGATATAGTGTAGTTATAGAGGAGTGTTCACAAGTTTCTTTTTTGTATTTTTATTAAAGGCTGAACTTCCTTCTTTGGCATACTTTTCCCACATCTTCGTCTCGCTCCTCTGTTATGAATGTTAAGTTTTGATTATGTGCTGACCCCAAACCTTATTCGAAAAGGACAGTCAAAAGAAATATTGATTTGATTGCTAATGAAAATGAATTACTCCTCTAAATATTGAATACGATGGAGACACTGACGAGGAGAATCTTTGAATTTTGAGTTCCGTATAATTGACTCTATTATTACCGTTAACCGCTGGAGCTTTGCCGTTTGCTGATAAGACATCGAGCACAGTGTGAGCTATCACACACATAAAACACATACACGCACACACTCACACACAGACACAGACATAATAACTTATATATATATATATATATATATATAAATGTGTTTGTTTGTATATATATATATATATATATATATGTGTATATATATATATATATATATATGTATGTAAATGTATATATATATATATATGTATATATATATATATATATATATCTACCGTCTCCTCCCCCCTCTGCCTCCACCCACTACCAGCTCAAGTCACGTCACCCTAAAGGTAAATAAGATTTAATTTTTCCTTTACAGTACTGTACAGTATATAATTTTTATTTATCATGTACATATTTTTAATTTTATACTGTACAGTACATGTATATTATATATAAGTATACTGTAGTATAGTGCTTACTATACTACTGTACTGTATTTTGTTACATACTAATTTTCAATGTTTTCACCTGGGGTTTTCCACGCATTAGCTATTCTATTACCCGCCATACAATATTCTCACCATACGATACCAACTCCGGAACGGATTAATGTCGTATGGCGGGTGCCTACTGTATATATATATATATATATATATATATATTATCATCATCATCATCATCTCCTCCTCTGCCTATTGATGCCAAGAGCCTCATTTAGATATCGCCAGTTGTCTCTATCTTGAGCTTTTAAACAAATACTTCTCCATTCATCATCTCGTACTTCAAACTTCATATTCTTCAACCATGTAGGTCTGGGTGTTCCAACTCTTCTAGTGCCTCTGGAGCCCAGTTGAAAGTTTGGAGAACTAATCTCTCTTGTTGAGTGCGAAGAGCTTGAATAAACCATCTTCAACTGCCCCTCACCATGATCTCATCCACATATGGCACTTGCTAGGCTGTAAATATTAGCAATCCATGTTTGAAAATCGTTATATAAGCGGAGGAGCAGCCTGGTGAAGAAACAAGGACTTTGGGTGTGGAAGAAATCCCCGCTAAATCTTGAAGAAGCCACTAGCAGCAGGATAACGGATTGGTTTTAAAGCGATAGACGAGTTGTCCCTTCCGATTATACCCTCGATGACTGGCAAATGATATTACTAAAATTACAATGGACCGGCAGGGGTCTCTTCACTTAGTTAGATAGGTACTGCGCATCACAAGCAAGTGACAACCTTTTGGTGAGTCTAGCCGTTAAATCCCCAGTACGGGGCAAAGCTGGGTGCTAAAAATATCCCGGCTTATAGATACTAGGGAAAAATTGGAAATTGGTAATTAGAATGTTAGAACCATGAACAAGATTGGGAAGTTACCGCAAGTGAAGAATGAATTTAGAATTATAATTTTGATATCTTTGCCCTAAGTTAAATGTGTTGTTACGGGATTGGTAAGAAAATCTGAGACCAAAGTGATATATATATATATATATATATATATACATATACCCAGGCACTTCCCCCAATTTTGGGGGGTAGCCGACACCAACAATGAAACAAAACAAAAAAGGGGACCTCTACTCTCTACGTTCCTTCAGCCTAACCAGGGACTCAACCGAGTTCAGCTGGTACTGCTAGGGTGCCACAGCCCAACCTCCCACATTTCCACCACAGATGAAGCTTCATAATGCTAAGTCCCCTACTGCTGCTACCTCCGCGGTCATCTAAGGCACCGGAGGAAGCAGCAGGGCCTACTGGAACTGCGTCACAATCGCTCTCCATTCATTCCTATTTCTAGCACGCTCTCTTGCCTCTCTCACATCTATCCTCCTATCACCCAGAGCTTTCTTCACACCATCCATCCACCCAAACCTTGGCCTTCCTCTTGTACTTCTCCCATCAACTCTTGCATTAATCACCTTCTTTAGCAGACAACCATTTTCCATTCTCCCAACATGGCCAAACCACCTCAACACATTCATATCCACTCTAGCCGCTAATTCATTTCTTACACCCGTTCTCTCCCTCACCACTTCGTTCCTAACCCTATCTACTCGAGATACACCAGCCATACTCCTTAGACACTTCATCTCAAACACATTCAATTTCTGTCTCTCCGTCACTTTCATTCCCCACAACTCCGATTCATACATCAATGTTGGTACAATCACTTTCTCATATAGAACTCTCTTTACATTCATGCCCAACCCTCTATTTTTTACTACTCCCTTAACTGCCCCCAACACTTTGCAACCTTCATTCACTCTCTGACGTACATCTGCTTCCACTCCACCATTTGCTGCAACAACAGACCCCAAGTACTTAAACTGATCCACCTCCTCAAGTAACTCTCCATTCAACATGACATTCAACCTTGCACCACCTTCCCTTCTCGTACATCTCATAACCTTACTCTTACCCACATTAACTCTCAACTTCCTTCTCTCACACACCCTTCCAAATTCTGTCACTAGTCGGTCAAGCTTGTCTTCTGTGTCTGCTACCAGTACAGTATCATCCGCAAACAACAACTGATTTACCTCCCATTTATGGTCATTCTCGCCTACCAGTTTTAATCCTCGTCCAAGCACTCGAGCATTCACCTCTCTCACCACTCCATCAACATACAAGTTAAACAACCACGGCGACATCACACATCCCTGTCTCAGCCCCACTCTCACCGGAAACCCATCACTCACTTCATTTCCTATTCTAACACATGCTTTACTACCTTTGTAGAAACTTTTCACTGCTTGCAACAACCTTCCACCAACTCCATATAACCTCATCACATTCCACATTGCTTCCCTATCAACTCTATCATATGCTTTCTCCAGATCCATAAACGCAACATACACCTCCTTACCTTTTGCTAAATATTTCTCGTATATCTGCCTAACTGTAAAAATCTGATTCATACAACCCCTACCTCTTCTAAAACCACCCTGTACTTCCAAGATTGCATTCTGTTTTATCCTTAATCCTATTAATCAATACTCTACCATACACTTTTCCAACTACACTCAACAAACTAATACCTCTTGAATTACAATACTCATGCACATCTCCCTTACCCTTATATAGTGGTACAATACATGCACAAATCCAATCTACTGGTACCATTGACAACACAAAACACACATTAAAATATCTCACCAACCATTCAAGTACAGTCTCACCCCCTTCCTTCAACATCTCAGCTTTCACACCATCCATACCAGATGCTTTTCCTACTCTCGTTTCATCTATTGCTTTCCTCACTTCCTCTATTGTAATCTCTCTCTCATTTTCATCTCCCATCACTGGCACCTCAACACCTCAACACCTGGAACAGCAATTATATATATATATATATATATATGCAGTATATATATATATTTATACATGTATATATATATATATATATATATGAAGGGGCTATGTTTCGTTCCAAAGTATGAGGTAAAAATTTATTTAAATTTGAACAAAATATTTTGTTGATTTTCATCCATATGGACTCTTTAGGGATAAATCCAACTAAAAAAGCTATCAATTGTGTCACCCGTTTGGCCTGGAAGTCAGGGAAAACTCGCTAGTAATAGACTGATGTTTCGCCAGGTAAATCCTGAACTGCAGATAGCAGTTAGGTTCCAACTTCTTTTAGAGCCTTTGGTGGCATGGTTGGAAGCAAACTGG
>NC_090730.1:50503639-50508639 GCF_036898095.1 Palaemon carinicauda
ATATATATATATATATATATATATATATATATATATATATATATATATATGGTGCCCAACTATATATTTTTTCCATTGCTCATTGATATTATTCATGATAAATTTCATTGACTATGTCATTCCCTTTAGATTATAAAATATATATTATTCTTATAGCCATATTCTTGAAATCGATAAAAAAAATTATCTTTGGAGTTTTCTACCTTTAAAAAATAAAGGATTTCCCTGTATGATATCTCCCTAAAGGTGTTATATTTAAATTTTCCTCATTTTTAGGGTTCATTTTGAAAAAGATTCTGAATTGGTTACCAATAAAAAACTTAAACTCCTCCTAGCCTAGAACGTTTCATTCATTTTCGTGAAAGATATGAAAGGATATTTTTCCTTTAGTGTTTGTTGGTTAAACTAGGCTTTTGTCCGTCATTTTTTTTCCCGGAAGCTAATGAAACGTAATCACGTTTAATCTTCTCACGTTTAAACTTCTCACGTTCAAACTTCTCGCTTTTGTCAGTTCTCTAACCTGACAACAACACACCCTTTATAGCTTTTTATCTAAGAGATTCATTGCAAATAGTTTTTTCTTTCCTTAGGATGAGGATAAAGTGTTTCCTTCCCTCGACTGAGCTTGAACTCTTATGAGATAACCTAGGCTTTATGTCAAGTAATCAAGACGTATCAGGACCTGAGTTCTTGATACTCAAAAAAAGATGAGTGGTTTTAAACTAGCATGTAACTTCCATAAGATTTTAATGAAAAAAGTTGGATCGCAAAATATGTATCGTAATCTTAAATCATAATATCCCTCACTTTGGCTTCTCATCTTGTGTGAATAGGCAACATGTCATCTTTGAGGTCTAGGAAAATATGTGAATACGGAATAGTACAAGTAGCATTAGGGATCTCTTTGATGGCAGTTGAAGATGTGAAAAGGATGCATTTTATGATTATGAGACTCAATATATAGAAGGAATTAGCAATGTGAGACTAAAATTGGGGGTTACAGTAATATGAGTCATTGGGTAGATACAAAATAATCCTTCATAGAAAAATACATTGAAAAGCATAATAAACAACTTTGAACTACAAATGGCGTTTCTATGAAAAGAATTGGAATAACTGATAATGTCATAGATTCATTATACTGACAGTGACTAACTGTTTATAGAACTACTATACCTAACTATAAATAGCATTTGGATATATAATTATGTCACCTATATAATAGGGGAATTTCCAACATTGTTCGGTAGCTACTCACCTCTTCTCTTTAGGTATGGTAAGAAGCTCTTTTAAGAGAAGGACACTCAAAAAAAAAAAAAAAAAAAAATAAAAAAAAAAAAAAAATAAAAACATTGTTGTCTAGTCGTGTGCTTTCCCTAGCCTCTGTATCATGGTCTTTATCTGTTTTAGGGTAAAGTTCTCTTGATTGAGCCCCACTACTCTATCTTAGTTCCCTTCCTCTTGTTTTTATATGCTTATAAATATATGAAAGATCTAATATAATGTTTTTACAGATCTTCAAATATTTAATTTTGCAGTTTATTTCCTTGTTTCCTTTTCTTACTTGGTTTTTATTCTCTGTTGGAACACTTGGGCCTATAGTATCTTATTTTCTATCTTGGGGTCTAGTTTAACTTATAATAATAATAATAATAATAATAATAATAATAATAATAATAATAATAATAATAATAATAATAATAATAATAATAATAATAATGATGATAATAATAATAATAATAGTAGGTATAATAATAATAATAATAATAATAATAATAATAATAATAATAATAATAATAATAACAAAAGAGTCGGATTTCTTGTAATATGGGCATATTAAGAAAATAAAAAATCTAAAGCCAATTACCATGTAATAAAATGGCCACCCTTTCAACTTAAATCATTTCTACAGTAAAAAGACACTTGAAACTGATACAGTAGGAACGCATGAATAATCTAAGTGGAAATAGATCTAAAAAATATTCATTACAATAATATTAAGTGAAAAAATACAAGATTGGAGGCTCATCATCATCATCATCTCCTCCTATGCCTATTGACCTAAAAGGCCTCGGTTATGTTTGGCCAGTCATCTCTATCTTGAGCTTTTAATTCAATACTTCTCCATTAATCATCTCCTGCTTCGCTCTTCATAGTGGTCAGCCATGTAGGCCTTTGTCTTCCAACTCTTTTAGTGAGTTGTGGAGCCCAGCTGAACGTTTGGTGAACTAATCTCTCCTGCGGAGCGCCAAAAGCATGGGCAAACTATCTCCATCTACCCTTCATCATGATCTCATCCACATATGGTACTCGAATAATCTCTCTTATAGATTCATTTCTAATATTGTCCTGCCTTTTAACTCTCAATATCCTTCTGAGGGCTTTGTTCTCAAATCTACCAAATCTATTGGAGATTGTTTAATTGTCATACCATGACTAGTGTCCATACAGAAAACTGATCTCACTAAAATGATATATAGTCTTATTTTTATATGTAATTTCCGGCGATTTGATTTCCAAATTTTACTTAACCTAGCCATTTTTTTTTTCATTATATCACTAAACTCTTGTTCTAAAGATCATAGTTCCTAAATACTTAAATTATTCTACCACATTAATCCTTTGTCCTTCCAATGACATATCATCTTCCATTGCTTATTGGTTCTCATCATCTTTGTCTATTTCCTATTCATCTTCAGCCCAACCTAGTGCGATAATTCATGCATTCTGGTAAGCAAGCATTGTATATCCTGTAGTGTTCGACTAAGAAAGACAAAATCATCAGCATACTATAGGTCTGGTAAATTCCTATAAAAAATCCCGTCCAATCCTTCTCCACCATCTCTAACTGTTCTGCGCATTACAAAATCCACGAGGAGGATAAACAACATAGGTGACAACACATTCCCTTGGAGTACTCCACTGTTAACTAGAAATTTATTTGATAAGATTATATTAGCATTAAATTTGCATTTGCTATGCGCATGAACAGACTTGATCAAATTTGCATATTTAATAGGAATACAATTGTAACGCAGAACTTTCCACAAAATTGGCCGGTGCACTTAATAATCAAATGCCATCAAAAGGGCATTTGCAGACTAGAAATGAGTTATTTAATCAAAAATTTCAATGCCTAATTACCCTTACGACAGGGAGAAAATCCTGTCCAAGAAAAAAAAGTGCTAATCTTCCCAGGTAAAGTTCAAAACGTGTGTTTAGAAAGTCTTTACATACAGTAAATATAATCTTTGAATATAAAAAACAAAGAGGGTAGAGAGGATTTATAGAGCTCCTGTCTCTATTTGTGGGAGATTATACTTATGCAAGTTATGAAATTCACACGTCATGTGTTTATTTTTTATTTATTGACTCTTGAATATACAACTCTGATTAACACAATGTGTATTAAGAACACAGTTACAAAGTAGTTAGGTATTGAAGAGAATTTGGCACTGAAAACAAGATCCATATGTTCAACCACAAACACACATTCACACACGTATACCACATACACACGCCTATATATATATATATATATATATATATATATATATATATATATATATATATATAAATATATATACATATATATGTATATATATATATATATATATATATATATATATATATATATATATACATATATATATATAAATATATATATATATATATATATATATATATATATATATATATATATATATATATTATATATATATGTATATATATATATATATATATATATATATATATATATATATATATATATATCATATATATGCATATATATATATATATATATATATGATATATAACATTCCACATATATATATACATATATATATATATATATATATATATATATATATGTGATATATAACATTCTATATATATATATATATATATATATATATATATATATATATATATATATATATATATACTGTATATATATACATATAGAGTTTAAGTGGAAAAAATTCCGTCTCAATAATGGATTCCTCTATAACTTTACTGATACTTACATACTTAGTCTACCGCCAAGTGAAAATTAACCGAATAATCCTCGAAAAAAATATCTTCTTTTACAATTCCATATTTAGGGTCTCACAGTGATATCACTGTAGTGGAGAGTTACGCAAATTTTACCCGAGAGTATCAATGAAATCTTGTTTATCCTCTCAAATGCATATATATATATATATATATATATATATATATATATATATATATATATATATATGTATATATATATATATATATATATATATATATATATATATACAGTCTATATATATATACAGTCTATATATATATATATATATATATATATATATATATATATATATATATAAATATATATATATATATATATATATATATATATATATATATATATATATATATATATATATATTTATATAAATATATATATATATATATATATATATATATATATATATATATATATATTTATTTATATATACATATATATGTATGTATGTATACATATGTGTGTAAGTATATATATATATATATATATATATATATATATATATATATATATATATATACATACATATGTATATATATAATATATATATATATATATATATATATATATATATACATATATATATGTATATATATATATATATATATATATATATATATTTAAATATATACAAACATATATATATATATATATATATATATATATATGTATATATATATTTATATATATAAATATATATTTATATATATACATATATATGTGTGTGTAAGTATGGACGCAATAAACTAACACCAACTCAGACCGAACCTGAGCCGGAAAACGCATTAGTTATCTTGTATTTGATTTTAATTTGTGCGATATTATAACACGGGCTCTTTGAATTTTTTTGTAAATAGACCACTTTTATAGTTTTAGGTAATTTAATTTTATTTCTTATAGTTTTAGTATGTTAGAGGGTCGTTGATAATGCTTATTTGTTGCC
>NC_090730.1:50518639-50523639 GCF_036898095.1 Palaemon carinicauda
ATATCCGTTTGGATTTCAATAGTCTCTTGACAGATCCTGCTATTTCTTTCCTCTTCTTACCAAAAATGGAAAGTCGATGTGACTGCAAATTCCAGTGGATTCCCAACCACTGAAATTTTTGATCTGGAGAAAGTCGAGACTTTTTGATGTTGATCTTGAATCCCAGATGTTCTAGGAACTGGATCACTATCTTAGAAGCTTGCATGCAATCTGTCTTGGATGCTGCTCACACCAGCCAGTCATCCAAGTAGGCTACTACTTGGACCACCTTTAGGCGTAATTGATGGACGGCTGTGTTCGCGAGCTTCATGAAAATCCTTGGGGCTATGTTTAGCCCGAAAGGCATGGCTCTGAAGGCGTAAAGTTTTCTATGTAACTTGAAGCCTAGGTAGGAGGAGAGGTGACGATTAATTGGAACGTGCCAATAAGTGTCAGACAAGACTATAGATACAGTATATGCCCTTTTGCGCAGTAGGGTCCTTATGTGTTGAAGTGTGAGCATTCTGAACTTGTAGTTCACTATGAACTTGTTGAGTGGCGACAAGTCTAGAATGACTCTGAGTTTCTCTGAGTCCTTCTTTGGAACACAAAACAGCCTTCCTTGGAATTTTATGGGCTTAACTTTCCAGATTACTCTTTTTTCTAAGACCTCTCGGACATATTCTTCCAGAACGGGGGTTGAGTGTTGGGAAAATTGAGGGAACTGAGGTGGAAGACTACTCCAGCTCCAACCTAGTCCATTCTTTATTAGGCTGTGGGACCAGGGATCGAAGGTCCAGCATTCCCTAAATAGCTGTAGTCTCCCTCCTACTGGAAGTATCTCACTTCTGCTGTTGTGGACCTGAGGCCTCGCCTCCTTGACCGCGTCCTCCCCTGGATCCCCTGCCTCTTGAAGGGCGTCTAGAAAAACCTCTGGCTGTTCCTCTAGCTTTTGAACGAAAGGAAGAAGTCTGCCATTCGAAGGCTGGGTTAAAAACTGGCGACACTTGTTGAGGTGCCAGCTGGTACGTGGTTGGAGGTTGTGCCACTATCTGAGGCACCGCGGTCACAGGAAGTTGTTGTTGTTGTTGCTGACGGTAGGGTTTAGCCGGCCGAGAGGATGGCTTAGGCCTTTTTGTCTTCTTCTTGGGTTGGGGACTCTCATCCGGAGAAGACTTTCTCTTAAGATCTAAGCCCCACTTTTTGAGAAGGTTCCTATTCTCTATGGCGGCCTTGTCTACTACCTCTTCAACCACTTTGTTGGGAAAGAGGTTTTTACCCCAGACACGAGAGGAGATCAGTTTCCTCGGTTCGTGCCTCACCGCAGCCGAGGCGAACACGAACTCTCTACAGGCTCTCCTAGCTTTAATTTTATGGGCTTAACTTTCCAGATTACTCTTTTTTCTAAGACCTCTCGGACATATTCTTCCAGAACGGGGGTTGAGTGTTGGGAAAATTGAGGGAACTGAGGTGGAAGACTACTCCAGCTCCAACCTAGTCCATTCTTTATTAGGCTGTGGGACCAGGGATCGAAGGTCCAGCATTCCCTAAATAGCTGTAGTCTCCCTCCTACTGGAAGTATCTCACTTCTGCTGTTGTGGACCTGAGGCCTCGCCTCCTTGACCGCGTCCTCCCCTGGATCCCCTGCCTCTTGAAGGGCGTCTAGAAAAACCTCTGGCTGTTCCTCTAGCTTTTGAACGAAAGGAAGAAGTCTGCCATTCGAAGGCTGGGTTAAAAACTGGCGACACTTGTTGAGGTGCCAGCTGGTACGTGGTTGGAGGTTGTGCCACTATCTGAGGCACCGCGGTCACAGGAAGTTGTTGTTGTTGTTGCTGACGGTAGGGTTTAGCCGGCCGAGAGGATGGCTTAGGCCTTTTTGTCTTCTTCTTGGGTTGGGGACTCTCATCCGGAGAAGACTTTCTCTTAAGATCTAAGCCCCACTTTTTGAGAAGGTTCCTATTCTCTATGGCGGCCTTGTCTACTACCTCTTCAACCACTTTGTTGGGAAAGAGGTTTTTACCCCAGACACGAGAGGAGATCAGTTTCCTCGGTTCGTGCCTCACCGCAGCCGAGGCGAACACGAACTCTCTACAGGCTCTCCTAGCTTTAATAAAGCTATAGAGATCCTTCGTAACTGTGGGTTTTGGCCACTGCCATGAACATATTCTGGATCTTGGGGTCACTTGCCATCGTTTCTAATGTCGTTTGCAACGACATCGATGCTGCAAGTCTTTCCTTCGTCTCTTGCTCTCTATGCAAGAGAACCTCCGACAGTTTTGGAAGTTCCTCACAAAACTGACGTTCAGCGATATCAGCTTCCAGCTTCCCGACTGAGAAGGTAAGGTGGACGTCCTTCCAGTCTTCTTGGTCCAAGGGCAAGTTCAGAGATAACGGCTTGCACTCCTCCAAGGAGGGGCACGGTTTCCCTGCCTCCACCGCCTTTAAGGCTGCCTTATATCAATTTTCCATGAAGGGAAAGGCTCTGGTAGGAGAGGCCACAAAGGAGGGAAGCTTCTTACTCAAGGCAGGCACCTTTGAGTTAGTGAGGCCCCTCTCTTTCATCGAGCTCGCTAGTAACGCCTGAGCTTTACTATGGTAAAAAACTATGACCTCCTTCGGCTCCGTCTCCTCCTTTGAGGCTGGCTCTTTCCTAAGACGCACATAGCAGTCCCGATAAGAATCTTTGTTGGGCCAAAATTCAACCTCTTCCAGGGGATTTGCTCCCAGCTTTTCTGAAATCACAATCTTCCCGGTTGTCATTGGCATGTGTTCGGCATACCTCCAAGGATTGGTATCCGAGCACAAGGAAGATCCTTCACGCTGAGCCGCTTCTGGGGCCCACGTGATGCTGCATGTCTGCGTATCTCCAGTTTCATTGCAGCTTCCTTCTCATCATTATTCTTTTGAATTTGTTGGATCATCTCAACAATGGAAGAAAGAGTCCTTCCCAGTTCATCTGGGATAGCGGATGATGTAGAGGGAACATGTTCTGGGTCCGGAACCGATGTAACCGACACCTTCTCCATTTCTTCCTCTTCTACTTGAGGAGCCTGGGACAGCTCCTCCTCCTGACCTTCTCCTAGAAGGTCCTTCTCAATAGAATCCGACACCTCTGACACCTTATTGTCCAATTGGATGTCTTGAAGGGCGACCGAGACTTCAGAATCTACTGGATTCTGGGCAGTGGTATCTCTACTTGAGGCTGAGGATGATTGTATCAGTCGAAGCTTTAGGGAAAAGGTAGGCCCGATGTGTTTTTCTGAAAACCCCTCGCCCAGGTTCGTAACTTTTCCCTGGCAGCATCCCTTGACTCCGTCGACTTACGGTCGTCAAAAGCCTCGGTAATCAGGTTAGAACATACTGTACAAACCTGAGGGTCCCAATACCGGAGATCACCTCTGGAGGCTGCGCATGCTGCGTGCCTCCTGCAAAGCTGATGTCCACAGAAGTTCTTACTGCGTACATTACAGAACACACTCCCACACTTCGGATGGTCCTCCTGTAAAGAGAAGAAAAATCCATGAGTATCAAGTGAAGGCTCTTCACTTATATTAAAACATGTAGCTTATATAGAAAAGCTATACAAGAAAGAAGGAAATACACATACTTGTATTTCCTGTCCAGTCAATTGTTGTAACCTCCCAAGATATTAAAACTAAGGTTAATTCTATTCTAGAATACCTTATGTAATTTCCTAAACGGAAATTTAAGGTGTAGTTCACACCTTGAAATAAAGTTTTAATATACGGGATAAAATGAATACAGAAAAAACTCACTTTCTATAGATTGTACGGTCTCAACAAAAGGCTGTATCAGATAACATTAAGTATGTTGAAGAACTTTAGTGTTATCACAAACTCTGTACTGTAGTTTTACTAATGCAGTGTGTACTACACTACAAATATAGTAACTACTGTACATCGCATGCTGTTGTGCCGGCCAGCACGCACCGGTAGCCGGCACATGCCGGCCGGCATCTACCCCTGTATAGTTAAACGATATACTACCTTTAACTAATACGCGGCAGGCCACTGGTTCGCAAATGTGTGCCGGCCGGCAATGATTTACACTGCCGGCAGGCAAAGGTAGCAATACCCATGCCCATCGGCAGTGGCTTAGAACCGGAGAACCTCCACCTACCCGGCTGTCGGCTGTTAAGCAGGCAGCCGGGTTAGGGGAACAACACAATAGTCAGAGAAACAGTATGGATGTAAGGTTATAAGGTGGCTTTGCCATACGACCTTCCATCCACAAAGAGTGAACTTATGGAAGGGGAGAATGTAGCATTCAGGCTTCCAAGGAATCCATAGCCTGCCGGACTCTACCGGCGGACATGAAAGGGAGACCAAGGGAGGTCTGGGGTTCACTCTGCAAAGAACAAGGGGTCTCTGCCGGCTGACACGTAATTGCCGGCCGGCAGACTGCTTAGCCGGTCCTCCATCCTAACCTACACTAGGTCTGGAAGTAGGATTACGGCCAAAAGAAAGAAAGAGATGGGGGGGGGAGGGATAAGGGTCCTATAAACTTTGTTCTAGCAAGAGACACACTCAGCAGTCAGGGAAGCTCATCCTAACCTAGAGTTGTATATTAGGGAAGAAGACTGGCAATACTTGCTATCCTCCTCCCAAACAGAACAAAGTTAGGTGAAGTTATTTCGCCGGGCAACAGAGAAAACTCATTCTCCAGGACGAGAAAAACAACATCGGACAGTCTGCTAGACCACTGGAGGAAGGAATCATCTCGTACAGAATCCTTCCAACATGGACTAGGGAAGCAAAGCTTCCTGTATCCGCCCCTAACCTAGCAAAAGAAAACTCATTCTCTATGCCAGGAAGAAGCAGACCACAGACTAGAAACTCTGAAGTTCTGCCCTAACCCAAAAAACCAGTCACTCTTGTTATCAGGTCAGGACAGACATATCCTAGTATAGTTATACCTGAATTATTATCCAGATAGAACCGCTAGGATTAAGCCTAAGGCTTACTCGGAGGGAGAGAGGGATTGAACTTAGCCTCCGGAGG
>NC_090730.1:50531139-50546139 GCF_036898095.1 Palaemon carinicauda
TTTTTGCATTGAGAATCAGGAGAAGGAAAAACGTAGATTACATAAAGGTCTGGTGGTGAAGCCTGTTAGAAGCGAGACTAATTTTTATCGATGCCAAATTGACTTGATCAATTTTCAAACATTACCTGATGGGGAATTTAGATATATTCTGACCCTTCATCAACCATTTCATCAAGTTTTGTGTGCTGCGGCCCCTTACATCAAAACGAGCTGAGGAGGTTGCTAACACGCTTCTCCCAATATTTTTTACCTTTGGTGCTCCTGTTATCCTGCACTCTGATAACGGGAGAGAATTTGTGAATGCCATTATATTATAGTTGTCTACGCTCTGGTCTGAACTTAAGCTCGTCACTGGTCGGCCGCGCTACCCACAAAGCCAAGGTGCAGTTGAAAGATTGGATGGTGTAATTCAAGACAAATTAAAAATTTGGATGCACGAAAACAAGTCCAGCAGGTGAAGCGTTGGGGTCCACTTTGTCCAGTGGCAAATAAACATTTCGGAACATGAAACCATAAAAACAAGTCCGTTTTAAAGTCATGTTCGGGATTGAACCCAAGGTAGGCCTAGCATCCACTGTTATTCCACCTAATATGGTCAGCAATATAAGAACTGAAAAATATTTAGAAACCATCCTTCAAAATGAAGTCGAAGGGGCGGCTGATGAAGAGGAATAAGAAGGAGAGGGGGAACAGGAAGAAGAGAAACAAGATAGAGAAGAGGCGCCACAATTCGCTGAAGCTCGGCAACTGGCTGCAACCGGCCAAGAAAAAACCGCACTTAGAATGACAAGGAGAGCCAAACACCTCTTAAGTGCCCTACAAGTGGGTGACAACGTGACACTGAAAGTTCCCTAGTTTGATCGTGGGACGAGTGTCAGCAGGAACCTCCTGGTTGTGGTATCGCAGAGAGACTAGGACCTGTACCAGGTAGGCTGCAGAGAAGGACGCATAACATCCCGGTGCAAGGAAGCTGACATGGACCCAGTTAAGGAGAAGCTCCTCACCCCAAGATGAGGTTCCCGATGTTGAAATGGCTTTGAAAACCACTGTAACCAGGTACACAAGAGGCCAAGGGTATGTGAAGTGTGCCTGTAAAACAAATTGCACAACTTCCAGATGCACCTTCACAAATATATATATATATATATATATATATAGATATATATATATATATATATATATTTATATATATATAAATATATATATATGTATATATATATATATATATATACAGTATATATATATATAATATATACTGTATATATATATATATATATATATACATATATATATATATATTTATATATATATATATATAATTATATATATATATATATATATAGTATATATATATATATATATATATATTTATATACACAAATATATATATATATATATATATCTATGTATATATATATATGAATATATATATGTATGTATATATATACATATATATATATATATATATATATAAATATATATATATATATATATATATATGTATATATATTTATATATATAAATATATATATATATATATATACATATCTATTTATATATATATATATATATATATTTATATATCTATGTATCTATATATATATATATATATATATAAATATATGTATACCTATATATATATATATATATATTTATATATATATATATATATATATATAAATACATATATATATATATATATATATACATATATATATATATATACTTATGTATACATTATATATACCGATATTTATCTTTATATCTATGTATCTATGTATCTATCTATATATCTCTCTCTCTCTCTCTCTCTCTCTCTCTCTCTCTCTATATATATATATATATATATACATATCTATATAAATCCTTATATATATATATATATATATATACATATATATATGTATATATATATATATATATATACATATATATATATATATATATATATAAGTCGTAGATAGTTTGTATTTTATCATTCTTAGAATTTACACTATCTGTCAACCTAATATGGTTTTATCACAAATATTATGCATTCGTTCTCTATATATTGCACTCATACAGTTTAGTACATTTTCAATATAAAAGTATAAATTTTATATAATTATTAACCCTCTTTTGAATGCTTATATAACTTTTCATACAATATCGTTGGTATTATTCCAGTAATTTTCTTCCAAAATCTTCACTCAAGCACACGCTACAACGAAGCTTTTCAAATCTCCACCAGTCTGTACATCATTTGTGTTTACATGAATAGTAACTTCAGAGGTACCTATAATCTACATCAACCCTGCATTACTGTATCATTGAAAATACTTCCCTTTCATAATCATGACATAAGTGCTCTTCAAACAACTCATGCAGGGACACGAGCCAGTATTCTTTTCATAGAATCGGTCATCAAAAATGAAATATATCTACTTTTCCCTTCAGGCCTAAAAAAAAAAAAAAAAAAAAAAAAAACGAAAATAGGAAACAGAACCTTCCCATCTCTCCTGTGAACTATTTTGATACTAAGAAATTTGTTGAGGACTTAATTATTAATTCGTTAATGCATTTCTTCCTTTTTTTTTCTTTTTTTTGAGAAATATTTAGGCAAGAATGCACCTTTGTTCATTACAAAAACCAAAAAAACTCTCGTAGGCTCTAAATAATTCTCCTGATATTAAATAGAGAGTCTTACGAAGAAAGAAAATTAGATATATAAAGGTGAAAATAATGGTTAAGATATACCACCCACAAAGAGAGAGAGAGAGAGAGAGAGAGAGAGAGAGAGAGAGAGAGTAGATTTTGAATAAGTTAACAACATAATCAAAGAGTGTAGTAGGCTACCCTTTTGTATGTCGATGTTTGATTTAACAGCTATTATTTGTCCTCTGTTGTAAGGAAAACTAATATAAATAAAGTGTAAAAGATATATGCCTCACGAAAGAAACTAAACTTTTGTCAATTATAAATGGCAATCCAAAAATATTTAGATTTTATGGAATATTGATACGTCCCTGTCAAATATTTTCTAAGTGAATTAATCAAACCTATTCAATTAGTTCATGATTTAAATAGATAACTGTTTTCATGATTATTACAAAGAAAAGACCATAAAGAATGAAAATATATAGAAAATTGTTAGTAGATTCCCCTGTCGTTATTAATCATAATTAATCGAAAACATAAGAAAAACCATAAACGAGTAATATCAAAAATTTTAAATAAATTTTCTCGGAGTGTAATCCTTAAAGTGGTTGGATTTTAATGATAGACGAAATGGTTCGCTTTGAAATAATATGCGGAAGTTTGATAATTTGTATTTGCAGAAGCACTTCTCGAGTCGTTGAGTGGGAGCACTGTCAGCAGAAGCATCTCAAAAGGCTGAAATGCCGTTTGCAAGATATCCTTTGTGTTTGGGGACACTATTTCCTTAGGAAAGACACAATGCTGATAGGATTCCTGCAATGAGTTTTATTCTCTAAGCTCGATTAAAGTTTCACTGAAACTTCTTATCTCACTTGAGATTAGCTGAACTCGTTACAAAGTCTTCGCTTGTCTGACAATGGCTCCAATTAGTTACTTGTTGATGGCATTGTACTTTCATGACCATGGGTCCATTTTTTCACATATATAATATACGTATATTTAGAGCATTTTCGGGTATTACTGTTTTCTTTCTTATACAGCCATCAACGTAAGTAGTCAAAATCGCTGAATAAATTCCTTGATCCGGAATTACTTCTAATCCCTCTACCATGCAATACATGATATAATTTTTTTCGAATAAAAACAGTGATTTAAGAAAGTAGAATTATCGAAAATTTTATTATATAAAGTTAAGAGATAATTACGAATAAACTCTCTCTCTCTCTCTCTCTCTCTCTCTCTCTCTCTCTCTACATATATATATATATATATATATATAAATATATATATATATATATATATATGTGTGTGTGTGTGTGTGTGGGTGTGTATAAAGAGAGAGAGAGAGAGAGAGAGAGAGAGAGAGAGAGTCATCACCATCAGCATGCAACTAGTTCAATGCAGGACATGGTCTCAAACCCGTATCTGGTTATAGTACTGTTTTACCAGTCTCTATCCCCGAATCTTCATAGTTCCTTAATCCATTGTCTTTAGAATATTGTCTACATCATTTTGCTCTCGTAATCATGTTTCTGTTATTTCATCACATAGAGTTAACCCCAAAATCCATTAATCATGCTTTCCAGGGCACTTTGAGTTGTAACTAGATTATGTTCTAAGGCTTTAGTAATGTCGCATGTTTCTGACACATAAGTTAATAATAGTAGTACCATTTAATTAAATGATATTCCTTTTAGAGAAAAGGGCATTTTATTTTCATAATCTCAGTTTGTTTACCAAAGCTCCGAATTCCATGAATAACCTTATCTTAATTTCAGTTTTATTTCTTGGGGAAACGCGTAGTCTCTCATAAGTATAATCATTAACAATCTCAAGAGGTTCATCTATAACCCATAGTTATTATGCATAGCACTTTGAGTTGTAACTAGATCATGTTCTAAGGCTTTAGTAATGTCCCATGTTTCTGACACATAGGTTAGCAACAGTAGGACCATCTGATTAAATACTTTTGTTCTTAGAGAAAGTGGTAATTTAATTTACTTAATCTCAGTTTGTTTACTAAAGATCCCACTCCCAAGATTAACCTAATTTTAATTTCAGTTTCATATCTTAGGAAAACACTAAGTCTCAAATACGTCTATTCTTTAACAATATCTAGAGTTTCATTAAAACCCTTATTTATTATTTTTATGTATTTTCAATGAATATTATCTTAGTTTAATTAATATAGATTATGAGTTCTACCTTTCTGGCCTACTTATTTAGGACTCCTACATTATTTGCAATTCATCCTCGTGGAGGTTGATTCCTTTCTTTTCAATATCTATTCCTCAAACTTCCTTTGGGCACACTGTCAATAATTTAATACACAAAGTTTCCCTGTCTAAATCCCTTCTAAAACGAACTCTTCTCGCTATTTTCATATACATACATACATACACCCAAACATACAAACACTCACAGACACACACACACACACACACACATATATATTATATATATATATTTATATATATATATATATATATACATATATATGTATATATATATATATATATATATATTGAAAAGCAAGGAAGACGTATTATGGTGCAAAGGAAAAAGAACCATTTCTAAAAGTTGATGAATGTCTTCTTGTCATTCCGCAAACATGCCAAGACAACAAATTACTTGACACTTGCCTAAAAAGTTTTAAACTAGTTGGGGTATATAAGAATAACTTAACTATTATGAAGGTATAACCAAATCAGGGAAAGAAAAGGCTGCCAAACAAGCATGTATATATAAACTACCATGTGGTATAAATAGGAGAGTCAGTAGATCTTGAAAGAAGAAAAATATATGACATCGGAATCATCCGATAGATTTTAAGAATATAGACAAATTGATATCAATGCCTGATACATATAGACGGAAACTGATTGAAGCTGTTTTAATTCAAAATATTAATAAATTTATTATATATCAAAGTAATCTTAAATTGGATCAGTTTTTAAATAATATTGTAAAAAACAATGTAACAATTGTTAAGGAATTGTTAAAATATATAAACAAACCACCGTGAAATGCTGTTAATGTTCGCTAAGATTGTAACGGTTTTCGAAAACTAACTAAATTTAATTTTTCATACATAGTGGGTTACTTTATATATATATATATATATATATGTATATATATATATATATATATATATGTATATATACATATATATATGCATATATACATATATATGTATATATATAATAAATATATATACATACATATATATATATATATATATATGTGTGTGTGTGTGTGTATGTGTGTGTGTGTCTCACTTTTAACTGTAATCGAACGGTTCAACATGTTTCTTCGAAAAGGCCCATAAAAGAAACAAAGGAAATGTAAATAAATCACTATATTTCGACCAATACACATTGGCTCTCTTATGGGTGTTAAGTAAAAATGAGGAATAAATTGGACAGTGACGGTTTATAGAGGGAAGCAAAAGGGTGTTTCCAATTGTTCTATTTTTTTTTTTTTTTTATAAGTGCCGGAAGAATTAGCCAAATTTATTTACATCCAGGTGTGTCCTCGTATTGTTGAGCCGCTTGGAGGATGACTTGACCTCAGATGCATAACTGGTGGTTGGTCTCCATAGAGTATCCCCTGTGTCAGGTTTCCATTGGCCTCCGGATAAGTTCATTGTGTTTGATTGATTTATGATTGTTGATTCCAGGATCTTCTTTCTGTACGGACAGGTATTCTTAAAAAGCAAAGACGACGCACTCTAGTTAATCTGGTGCCCAAAATCTCTAGGGTGAATGAAAATCCCCGAGTTTTCAAAGCTATACCAAACAGATCTTTTATGTTCTGATAATCCTTGAGATAAAGAACAGCCCGTTTGTCCAATGTAGACTTTTTCACAATCCCCACATGGCACTTCATAAATGCCGAATTCTATATCTCGTTTATTAGGATAAACAATAATAAGGGCGTTCCTACAGTCTTGGGATATGAAGAAATCAAAGGGTCCACAGTTTTAATATCTTTTTATATACATCTTTAATACCTCTTATTTATGGGAGTTTTATCCTATTTTTAAAATCTCTTTGGTTGGTAACATCACGATCTTTATAATATATCGTGTTGATGGTCTTTCCTATGACATACGTCGAGTAAAATAGCTGGGAGAGTTGTTTACGAATAATTTCAAATTCTTTATATAAGTAGGCTTAGGAAGTGATTCTCAAGCTTCTAAGAAAAAGATTACAAGCTACTCCATTTTTTTACAGAAATGTCGTGATAACTAAAGAAATGAATGTAAGAAATAGATTGATTGATTGATATATTTAAAGTTTTCAGGCATCCTGACATCTAAGGTCATTGACGCCGATATAATTCATTTTATATAAAAAATAAAAGAATATTCAATTAAATCCATAAAAGCTGAATGTCATTAAAGAAAGTAAATAGTTTTAAGAAGATCTGCTTCTTAGATAAGTCTAAAAATGCTGCTCACATAGTAAGACACGTCATGTCCAAAAATCTTGGCATGGATGAACCTAACATCTTTACCTAGAGCCTCAAATTGATATCTATTTCTTAAGTTACCATAATTGCGGCATTCGGTCTACAAATGCCTCACTGTTAAAGGTACTAAACAGTCGTCACAGTACAGTTTGTGTTGGCCATTCAGCAGAAGCTCGTGTGTCATCCGAGTGTGACCAATACGGAGACGACAAAGAGACGTCTCCCATTTTCGGGGCTTTATGTTATACATCCAAGGAGGTATGATAGTTGTTACTTTTTTCATTTTTTTGCCTTCTAGACTATCCCAATGCTGTTGTCATTTATTGCAAAACAATTTCTTGATGTTAGGTAGGAAAACATTACAGGGAATGGGATACCTTCTTGGTAGCAACTTGGGTGTATTATTCTTCGCCAGTAAATCTGCCTTATTCCCAGACACACCTACATGTGCTGGAACCCAACAAAATTGGGCCATTATACCTCTCCGTTCAATTATAAAAAGCCATTCTAAAATCTTTAAAACTAGAGGATTACTAGAATTAAAATGTTCTAAAGCTTTAAGGACACTCTTGCATCACTAAAAATGATAAAATTACCCTCTTTCTCCATCGCTATTTTCTCAATAGCGGTTAGTAGGCCATACAGTTCGGCAGTAAATATCGAAGCTGTTGGAGGAAGTGTACTTCTACAATCAAATCAATTACTATGTACTCCAAATCCAACGCCAGCATCAGATTTGGAGACATCAGTATTTATAGAAGTCAATCCCCTATGTTCTGCAACATTTTTCATAAAAAGATACCTGGATTCTAAGTCAGTCATATTCTTCTTAACTCATATAAAATATTTACAAAAACACACCTCCAGTAATCTCCATGGAGGCGTTGATGATGCCTTAAATGAAAGACCCTGAATTCTAATTATCTCAACACTGTTTAATAAATATTTCACCCTAAAGCCCTAACGTTGATGATATTTTGGGTGCAACTCATAGTATGTTGAGTGCCTTACAAGGCTTGCAGTGTGAAAGGCTAAAGAATTAGAGATTCTTTGCAATCTAAACCAATACCGAATAACAGAAGACATTCAGTAAAGGTTTAGAGGAAACTCTCCAGCATCAACAAGGAGACTTGGGATAAGTGAGGTTCTAAACGATCCTGTGGACAATTTAATACTAGCATGATGTATTAAATCTAATATCTTTAACCGGTTTGAGGTAGTTGAGGAGTATATTTCACATCCATAACTAATTTTTGAAAAAATCAAGGCCCTGTATAATTTCAAAATAGTATTGCAGTCTGCCCCCATGATGTATGGGACAATACTTTTGATAGATTCAGAGCCTCTGTAAAAAAAAGAGAAAACTGGTTTTCTATACACAGTGAAATTGTACCCTGACTATTCCCTTTAAATTAATATGTCCAATAAAGGTAATTTTTCATATTTTTTCCCATTCAGTTTTAAATTTTATGCTAGGACTTGGGAATCTAGATTGTTGAAAAAATATATTGAAATCTCCCCAGCTATACCCCCAATAAGTGAAAATGTCATCAACATAGCGTTGCCAAACCATATTTGTAGCTTTAATCGTTGTTAAAATTTACGTTTCAAAGTACTTCATGTAAAGATTGGCTAAAAGTGGGGATAACGGGCTACCCATACTATAAACTAATTTTGTTTTTTGTAAAAATTTCCATTGTAATAGAAAACGTTTTGTGTCACACAATAAATTTCATTAACTTAATTGTTTTTTCAATACCAAGAGGGGAGTGATCTTCATAAGGGAGTAATTTTTCACTCAAGAAAACTAGTACTTTATTGATCGGGACCTTTGTAAATAGTGATTCTACGTCAAGACTTGAGAGTTTTGTATTGATTACCGCGATCTTTAATCTGTTGAATTTTTGGATACTCTTCTGCATACTTGATAGGAGAGGAAGAAATATGTATACATATATATATATATATATATATGTATACAAATATATATATATATATATATATACATAGAAGCATATATGAATATATATATATATATATATATGTATATATATATATATATATACATATATGTATATATATATATATATATGTACATATACATATATGTATATATATATATATATATATGATAAATTTTGCACATTTTTACGTGTTTTTCATATTCAAATAAGCCATATATATTTTGATATATTAATGTCTGGATTCTCTTAACGACCTCGGGATCAGAGCCCCAGGCGAAATCTCACAAAGACAAGAGCTTGGCTCCGGCCGGGAATCGAACCCTGGTCGGCAAGCTTATATAGACAGTGACTAACCCATTCGGCCACGAAGGAATCCTTCGTGGCCGAATGGGTTAGTCACTGTCTATATAAGCTTGCCGACCAGGGTTCGATTCCCGGCCGGAGCCAAGCTCTTGACTTTGTGAGATTTCACCTGGGGCTCTGATCCCGAGGTCGTTAAGAGAATCCAGACATTAATATATCAAAATATATATGGCTTATTTGAATATATATATATATATATACATATACGTTTATGTATATATATACATATACATATATGTATATATATATATATATATATACATATATATATATATATATATATATATGTATATATATATATATATATATTTGACTAAGTTTCTAGGAGCTCATAGATGCAGTAATCTTACATCCTGCCCACATATTTTACAACTAGTAAAAAGAAAAAAAAACATAAACATGGATTCGTTAATAACTGATTTTTAATAATATTTATCTTTAACAATCAGACAAATAATGAGCTTAAATGGGAAAGTAAACAAAATAGTGTTACTATTGGAATAAAAAGTGAAAACATCACTTATGAGCATAACCATGTTACAGAGTAATCCTTTTTACTTTTATTTCCCATTCATTATCATCATTTTTGTTTATTCATTATTTTTAACCTCTTTTCTTGTGAATGATGACATCATCAAACATACCTAAAAGACAGGACGATGCAAATTATACCATAGAGGTTTATTATACATATGAACATTACTAAAAGTAGATTCATGACTCACTTTTTTTCACGTTTTCTGCCGAGAATCTTAAACCTAATATTGTTAAGCTTTTACTCAAAACACTGCTTTCAAAATGTCCATCCTATTCCTTTTACACGAAAAGGGAAAGCTCCTCTCCCTAGATTTAGATTGAAGAACTAATGAAACATAGATATTTTTTACTTAATTTTTCGCTTTCATATAACTCCTGGAAGGAATTTATGGAATGCTAGAAAGACTTCATACAAGATAAATTACTGTTGTCCCATGATGACGTTAATGTTTTAGTTTACCAAAGCTGGAAAGCTTTATGGAATGAACATGATTCATGTAGCGTTTATTTATTCCACCCTAAAAAGATTCAGTTAGAGCAATTTCTGTTTTAAATAAGTTTCGAGAAATTTTACTATATTTCAACAAGCAGATATAAATTATTCTAAAGATATTTTAAAAGTTCATTAAAGTTCAAGATAAAGTATAACTATTACAGTGTTAATTTAAGTACGTTTCTATGCACTTATATGAATTTCAAAGCCATCATTCCCCATATATCTTTAGTGAAAGTGTTATGATTTTGCACCTCAGGTTATCTTCAATTAAAGTGAATTGATAAGTATGATATTATGTTTATCCTCATCCTCATTGTCAACTTGATATTCATAGGGTATTTAAACAAAAAACTACCTTATGCCGGCCAATTTCTTAGTTTTATACTGCCAAGACTTCCCAAAAACATATCAAACTCGTTTTTATCTTTTTTTATTCAATTGCATTTGCCTTAATGGTAATCAGTTTAATATATTGACTAAATGAAAAAAAAAATGCTTCTAGATAAAGAGGAACAAACAGCTATAGTTTTAAAATACCAATATTTTATCTAAATATTCTTAAATTTCCCATTCCATCAAAGTGCTTTTAGCTACAGAAAATATCCTGTATCTCCTTTTTATTTCATATTTTTCGGTTTTATGTATTGTAATCGAAAATTATATTTTCTCAATTTATTTACTGAACAATTAATTATCTTAAGATTCATGAGAAATCACATTTCTTTCTGTCAAAATTTCATGCGTCGGGAACGCTTGATAATGATATATAATATAAACTTTCCTTTGACTAAAAAGCTATGATATTTTGTTTTCTTATTATATGTCCACTGTTATATCACCAATTTTTACCTACTTTTCTTATTCAAGCTTTTTACCAACATTCTTTTTATCCTCCAGTTTTGTTTTCCCACAACACATTTTTCTCTTCACTAGAAAATTGCCGGTAAAATTAACCTGAAAGACCCAACCCTCTGCAAAATGCTGCTTGAAGATTAAATTAATTTAAAGCTGACATTTATTAAGCATTTGCAAATGGGTTTAACATCGGACATGGGAGCATAGATATAGGAGAAGCCACTGTCGCCTGAATCATTCTTTTTATGTGTGTGAACCTCTTAACATACAAAAGAAATTCATTTTCGCGTTCTCTCTCTTGAAGATTTTCGTTATATGGTATGAAAACATGTTGAGTTAAGAACCATACGAGGAAAAGCAGGCCAGGTCCTACAAAAAAGGGGGACATCATGAAGTGGTCGGAAGGAATAGACGGACTCATTTTTTTTTCTTTTTTTTTTCTTTTTTAATATTCTTGCTTTCCTTTAACATGGAAGATAATGTAAAAATATGCATGTGCTACTCGTATGAAACTGGTATATTTCAGAACTCTACTGTTCTATCGTGGACATGTAAAACATACTCAAAACTGAAAAAGTAGGTTTCTACAGGTTATGTCAGGAAAACTAGACATCACAAATGTTGATCCATTATACTGCATAATGGTGCAATATTCATGGGCAAAAAAAAAAATAAATAAATAAAAAAAATAAAGAAATGAATCAGATAATTTATTAGCAGCATACTTTCTGAACTTTTGTGAAGATAATGGTCCCACCCATACACACATACACACACAAAAAAAAAACCAAAAAAAATATTAGATGTCAATTTTTTGCTTAGGGGTTGAACGCAACAATATTGATATACATTCTCATAAGCACAGGGCATAGTCTGCGTTATAGCCGATGAAACCCCAATTAGTGAAGTATATCAACATGCCGAGATTACAAAGCAAACTTCGATAGTCTTGTCAGTTTTATATAGAATACATGATGATACATTTTTAGAGGTGATTAGATAATATTGGGATGTTTGGAGAACAATTCTTATTATCCCCTTTGTCTGCTACTCTATTACCCAAAATATTGTACCATCAATTATATATATATATATATATACATATATATATATATACATATATATATATATATATACAAATATATATATATATATGTATATATATATATATATACATATATATATATATATATATGTGTGTGTGTATATATATATATATATACATATATATATATATATATGAATATATAAATATATATATACATATATATATATATATGTATATACATATATATATATATATATATATATTTATACATATATATATATATATATATACATATATATATATATATATATATGTATATATATATATATATATATATTATACCATTATCATTATCATCATCACCCTCAGCAGTTACTAGTCTATTGCAAAACAGAGGCCTAATAATATCCTTCCAATTGCGTCAGTGCATGGTCATTTTTTTTTTTTATTTTTTTTTTTATTTATATCTATTATCATTCATTCGCATTATATATTATGTAGTATCCATCTATTTCTCTCACACGCTATTTGAATAATTAAACTCAATTTTAGTTTGCTCTTTTTCTGCCTTTTAGTGTTATTCCAATCATTATTCTTTCCATAGCTCCTTGAGTTTTATTGAGCCCTTATTTTATGGTTTTATTATGGCTCGGAATTTTTTTCTGCTCAAATTAATACTGGCTAGACAATCTGATAATGTACTATTGTTTTTTAAAGAAAGTTTCATTTTTCATTTCATAACCTTGCTTTGTTTACAAAAAACTCTCCATCCCATGCTTATTCTTTCTATTTCTGTCCGATTTCTTGGGGTAACAATTAATGTCTCTCCTAAGTATGGATATGCATTAACAATCGCTAGACGCTCGTCCATAAGTCTTAATTGTTGTGTCTGCATTTTCATTAAATATTATCATATTTCCTTTTATTAATTTTCAGTCCTACATTTCTGTGTTATCTATGCAGATCTTTTATTATCTTTTGGACTTCTTGACATAACTCGCTAAACCCTACTATGTCCTCTGCAAACCTTGAGCTTTTAAGGTGTCCCCCGTTAGTATTAATTTCTATATTTTCTAACCTGTTCTTTTTTTAATACTTCTTCTAGGCATGCTGTGAATAGTTTAAGAGAGATAGAGTCTCCCTGACTAACTCTTTTCACTTAGGTTTTCCTCACTCCCTTTATGTAGTTTTACGATTTCTGTACTTCCTTTAGAGATATCTTCAAGTATTCTATCATAACATTGATCTATTTCTTGTCTTTGAAGGGTTTTCATTATTGCTGAAGTCTTGACAGAATCATAATCTATAAATATCATACATAATGGTTTGTCATATTCAGTTGATTCTTTCATTAGCTGGTTAATTACATGGATATTGTCAGTTGATTAACGTCCACTTCTAGTCGATTAAGGTCTAGCTGTCTTTCTATTTGGCTTTATACGATCTTTGTAAATGTTTTGTATATTATTGCGAGTGAACTTATTGGAAAAAGTATTTACTACGGCTTTTATGTCACTCATTTTGTCAACTACTATATTGATAAAGTTTTTCCAAGCTATACATATAAATAAAATTTGCAGACATTGTGTGTTAAAGATCAGATAAATTAATTATTACAAAATATCCTCTATCTACTATTCAATCAATTGTTAGGCCAAGTGATTCTGATTTTTTTTTTTTTGCATTTTTTTATGCTTTTTTGTGTTCTTTACTTCTAATGTTTCCTTATGCATTGGCTAAAGTTTTTTTTTTTTTTTTTTTTTTTTTCAAAGGTATTTCTTACATCGGTATTGTATAGAATCAATCCATCTATTTTGTTGGTAACATTTATATTTTCATCCATTATCGCAAAACCTGTTGGCACCCTGTTCCAAGTCTTCTTTACATCAATTTGATAGTTTTCCCTATCTTTAATGTTTCCCATTTTTTTTTGTGATTTTGTTTACTATTTATTATCTTGGGCTTTTAGGTTATTTATTGTTTTGGATAGTTCCGCTTATTTTAATTCATCTCTCTGGAATTTTACTATAATTTCCAATCTTTTCTTTATTAGGTTTTTGGTCTTTACTGATAACTTTCCTTGATCTTGTTTATGAACTCTTCCACCCATCTTTGGTGTAGTTTCCAATACAAATTTCAACAAATTACCCTTCATTTCTTTTTTATTTGCTTCCATCTCATCATCTAAGATGGAGTCTTTTTTTTTTATTACTAAACTTGTAAGAAATTTTTCTTATTACAAACTTTTCTTCTCACGATTCTATTATCGCTTGACCCTAAAACTTGTTTATCACAGTTAATATCTTCAACTAAATCGCCTTTTTAAGTAAAAATTAAACCTTTTTCCATTTCCGTATCTCCATTTTCGGTTTTCATTGTCCATTTTTATGTTTTTTTTATATATATAAAAGAAGATATTCTTGATTATAAGACTGTTTCTTTCAGGAAATTCTACAAGTATGTTTCCTCTATCATTCCTTGTGCTTACTCCAAATTTACCTACTACTGATTCTCCCCTGTTCTTTATTAGAATTAAAATCACCAATAACAAGTGTAAGTTGATTAATATATTTTTATTTTATATATTTTTTCGATTTTCATAAAGTTTCTATTTCTTCCTCCGATTG
>NC_090730.1:50551139-50566139 GCF_036898095.1 Palaemon carinicauda
ACTATACTAGGGTGTTACTGTACCTTCCTGTTCCTGTAGTTATGGTTCAAGAGGGACAGAACAACAGAGTTTTTAGTCTGAGTCTGTGTTGTCTGGCTTGGGGCAGAGTCCCCCTCGCTGACCTAACACACATACAAAGGGAGCTTAGCTCCCTTAGGTCACTACCGAAGGTTTCTGTAGTTATGATTCCTTCTTGTGTGATCGAACAGACTAAGCCCTGTTGCTGTTCTCGGGGGAGGATAAGTTCTTCTCTTGGGAGTAGCAACGCCTTCCTTGCTTTGGTGCTCTGGAAGCTGGCAAGTATTGCTGGCCCTTTCCCTTAGATCTCCCTTAGGCTAAGATAAGTTTCTTGGCTGCGGGTGATCTGTCACTAAAGCAAGGTTGGCAGGACCCTCTTGTCCCTTCCCCCTCTATCTCCGTAATGGCCTAGCCATTACTGTACTGTACCTTGCCGGCCGGCAGAGCTGGCCGGCAGGGGTATTACTGTACTGTACGTCGTTCTACTTCTGGACCTAGTATAGGTTGTGATGTGGAATTGACTCAGCCCATTGCCGGCCAGCAGAGCTGCTGGCCGGCAAGGGTCTAATGTTTTTGAGTGCTGCCCGGATCTCTCTTGGTCCCTCATCCATGCCTGCCGGCAGAGCCGGACGGCATTGGTCAAGGAAGCCTGAATTAGTTTCTCCCCTTCCTTATATGCACTCTTTCGGTTGCCGGGCTTGGAGGTAGTGTACACTCTTATCCCGGCATCCATTCTATTTTCTTCTAGTGCTGTACCTGTCCCGGCTGCCGGCCTATGAGGCCGGCAGCCGGGCAGGTGTAGTTCTCTGGTTCTTTTGCTGCCGGCTGGCATCGGTCTTGTACCTTTGCCGGCCGGCTTATGTCAGCCCTTGTCTGCTGGTCACCAAGAGTGTGGCCGGCAGCTGGGTACTACCTTGTGTAGTTGCTGGCCGGCAGCCATTGCCGGCCAACACTGGCTGTTACCGGCCGGCAGTAGCTGCCGACCAGCACAGGCATTTGAACCAGAGTGCTGCCGCCCTATAGCTGTTAAGTAGTATACTTTAAAGCTAGTTGTGGTGTGTGCCGGCCTGCAAAGGCCGGCCGGCACACATCCCCCTTATACTGTACTAGTATTCTTCTGTATAGCATATACAGTAAGAAGAAAACTATAGTAAAGGTTTTGGTACAGCACTGTATCTTCTAACACTATTGTGTTTTCTTGCACAGCCCTTTACTGTTGCCCTCAGATAGGAAGCTGAGTTCTTCCCTGTCTATTATCCAGGATTTTAAAATCATTGCTTAGGTGTGAGCTCCACCTGTTTCCTCTAGAAACCTTGCATTGGTTACTCTAGAAGAGATAAACCTTTTTGATTTTATTATCTGGAAGGCTGCAGCAATGGGTTGTGAGGGAAACACAAGTGTGTGTCTTTCCTTTATGAATTGTTATGCTATAATATGCATATCCAGTGATACATAGTTCACTTGATACTCATGGAAATTTCTTCTCTTTACAGGAGGACCCTCCGAAGTGCGGAAATGTTTTCTGCAATGTCCGCAGCAAGAGCCTCTGCGGACATGAGTATTGTAGGAGACACGCAGCATGCGCTGTCTCCAAGGATGATCTCCAGTATTGGGACCCTCAGGTATGTACTGTATGCACTAACCTGATTACTGAGGCTTTTGATTCCCCTAGAACGGCGGAATCAAGGGATATAGCAAGGGAAAAGCTTCGTACTTGGGTAAGGGGCTTCAAGAAGAACACCTCTGGCCCTTATCTTCCAAGTGAGAAGATGAGGGCGTATCTTTTTCCCCAGGCATCAGCTGATGCAGTGATTCCCCAGCCTCAAGAGGAGATCCCTCAAGATCAAGTCCAGGTGGACGTGGAAGTCGCAGTTGCGATGCAAGACATCCAGTTGGATGACAGGATGTCTGACCTGGACGAACGTTTGGAAGAAGACCTCCTGGCAAAAGGTCAGGATGAAGTTCAAACCGCGGATGTCGTAGAGGATGTGGTCGACGAGGTGTCGGCTACTCCGGTTCAGATGCCGGAGCCTATCCCCTCAACATCGGCTGGTCTCCCAGTAGAACTGGGACAGGCCCTCTCTTCGATTGTTGGAATGATCCAACAAATGCAGAAGGAGAATCAGGAGAAGGCGGCTGCAATGGAACTGCGTATGCAGTCCCTGGCAGAATCACATGGGCTCCGGAAAAGGTTCAATGTGAAAGACCTTCCCATATGCTCAGATGTTAACCCATGGAGGTATGCTGAGCACATGCCGATGACGACTGGAAAGATCGTCATCTCGGATAAGCTGGGTTCAGTTCCCCTAGAGGAGGTAGATTTCTGGCCCAGCAAGGCATCATATCCGGACTGCTATGTCCGGCTGAGAAAAGAACCAGCTTCAAGGGAGGAGACAGAGCCGAAGGAGGTCATTATTATGGACCACGCTAAGGCTCAAGCCCTACTTTCATCCTCGATGAAAGAGAGGGGCTTCTCTAACTCGAAGGTAGCTGCATTGAGCAAGAAGCTCCCTTCTTTTGTGTCCTCTCCTGATAGAGCCTTCCCCTTTTTACAGAAAGGGTTTGCGGCTGTCCTAAAGGCAGTCGAGGCCGGCAAGCCTTGCCCCTCCCTGGAGGAGTGTAAACCCTTGTCGCTGGCCCTGCCTATGGACCACAAAGACTAGAAGGATGTCCATCTGACATTCTCAGTGGGAAAGTTGGAGGCTGATATTGCCGGACGGCAATTCGGCGAGGACCTCCCCAAGCTGTCCGAATCTCTTTTACGAAGAGAGTTCGAGACAAAAGAAAGACTGGCTGCCTCAATGTCTCATCAGACTACTCTTGAGACGATGGCAAGTGACCCCAAGGTCCATGAAATGTTCATGGTAGTGGCTAAGTCTCACCTAGCCACAGTGACGAAGGACCTTTATGGCTTCGTCAAGGCAAGGAGAGCTTGCAGGGAGTTCGTGTTCACCGGGGCCTCGTTGAGACACGAGCCAATGAAGTTAATCTCCTCCAACATTTGGGGAAAAGACCTTTTCCCTACCGATGTGGTCAAAGAGGTTGTTGATAAGGCCGCCGTGGAGAATAGAAACCTTCTCCAGAAGTGGGGCCTGGCTATCAAAAGAAAATCTTCCCCGGATAAGGGTCCTCAACCAAAGAGGAAGAATATGAGGACTAGGCTACCGTCTCGGCCAGCCAAGCCTTATAGACTGCAACAGCAACTGCAATTGCCATTGCCTCCAGTGCCCCAGATGGTGGCACAAACCCCGACTACTTTTCAGTGGGTACCCCAGGCTGTGCCAGGTCAGTCAACCACATTCACCCCAACGTTCGAAGGACAGTCTTCTTCCTTTCGTGCAAAACCTAGAGGAGCAGCCAGAGGCTCGTCTAGGCGCCCCTCAAGGGGAAGGGGATTCAGAGGTGGTCGTGGTCAGGGAGGCAAGACCTCAGGACGGCAGTCCAAGTGAAACGATACCGGTAGGAGGGAGACTGATGAAATTTTGGGATCGCTGGACCTTCGATCCCTGGCCCCAAAGCCTACTCAAGAATGGACTGGGCTGGAGCTGGTACAGCACTCCACCCCCGTGCCTTCGGTTTTTCCAACACTCCACCCCCGTGCCTTCGGTTTTTCCAACACTCCACCCCCGTTTTGGAGGAGTACGTTCAAGAACTGTTGGAGAAAAAGGTGATCCGAAAGGTGAAGTCCATCAAATTCCAAGGGAGGCAGTTTTGTGTTCCCAAGAAAGACTCGGAAAAGCTCAGAGTCATTCTGGACTTGTCGCCACTCAACAAGTTCATAGTGAATTGCAAATTCAAGATGCTAACACTGCAACACATAAGGACCTTACTGCCCAAGAGGGCATACTCAGTCTTTATAGACTTGTCAGACGCCTATTGGCACATTCCAATCAGCCGTCGACTCTCCCCCTACCTAGAGTTCAGGCTACAACGGAGACTGTACGCCTTCAGAGCCATGCCATTCGGGCTAAACATAGCCCCAAGGATTTTCACGAAGCTTGCGAGTGTAGCTCTCAAACAATTACGCCTAAAGGGAATTCAGGTAGTAGCCTACCTGGACGACTGGCTGGTGTGGGCAGCATCCGAGACCGAATGCTTGCAAGCTTCCAGTCAGGTGATCCAGTTCCTAGAGTACCTAGGCTTCAAGATCAACAGAAAAAAGTCTCGACTTTCTCCATCCCAAAAGTTCCAGTGGCTGGGAATCCACTGGGACCTTTTGTCACACAGTTTCTCCATCCCGACGAAGAAAAGGAAGGAGATAGCGGGCTCTGTCAAGAGACTTCTAGATTCCGAAAGGATATCAAGACGCGAACAGGAGAGGGTACTAGGCTCTCTCCAGTTTGCTTCAGTGACAGACCCAGTGCTAAGAGCACAGCTAAAGGATGCAACCGGAGTTTGGAGAAGGTATGCATCTAACGCGCGAAGAGACCTGAGAAGACCAGTGCCGCCTCGGCTACGTACTCTGCTCAGACCTTGGTCCCAAGCCAGACATCTAAAGAAGTCGGTTCTTCTTCAGCCACCTCCCCTGTCGATGACGATTCACTCAGACACCTCAAAAGAGGGATGGGGAGGTCACTCTCATCGGAAAAAAGTCCAGGGGACTTTGTCCAAGCTATTCAGGACCTTTCATATAAACTTTCTAGAAGCTATGGCAGTGCTCCTTACCTTAAAGAAAGTCTCCCCGCATCACTCGATCCACAAAAGATTGGTGATGGACAGCGAGGTGGTTGTGAGATGCTTGAATCGACAAGGGTCGAGGTCACCACCTCTCAACCAAGTGATGTTAGCCATTTTCCGATTGGCGGAAAAGAAGAAGTGGTACCTGTCGGCAGTTCACCTTCAAGGAGTCCGCAATGTGACAGCGGACGCTCTATCCAGGTTCACACCGATAGAGTCGGAATGGTCCTTAGTCGCAGGATCATTCTCCTTCATTCTGAATCAAGTCCCAGAACTGCAAATAGACCTCTTTGCGATGAAAAACAACAAGAAGTTGCCCCTGTACGTGTCCCCGTACGAGGACCCCTTAGCGGAAGCAGTGGACGCAATGTCCCTGAACTGGAACAGATGGTCCAGGATTTATCTGTTCCCTCCTCATAACCTTCTGTTGAGGGTCCTCAACAAACTGAGATCCTTCAAGGGGGTAGCGGCAATAGTGGCCCACAAGTGGCCGAACAGTATGTGGTTCCCCTTGGCGTTGGAACTACAGATGAAGTTCGTGCCGCTACCACATCCAGTTCTGACCCAACGAGTCCAGAAGTCGACTGTCTGCTCTTCATTACAGAAAACCCGGACCCTGCAGCTCATGATTTTCTCACCCTTGCGGTGAGAAAGCGTTTCGGGATTTCGAAAGCCAGCATAGACTTCCTAGAGGAATATAAGTGCAAATCTACTAGAAGGCAATATGAGTCATCTTGGAGAAAGTGAGTGGCCTTTGTAAAGGCAAAGAATCCGCAGGAGATCTCAACAGACTTCTGCTTATCTTTCTTCATCCACCTCCATGGCCAAGGGTTGGCAGCTAACACGATTTCAGTGTGTAAATCCGCTTTGATGAGACCCATTTTATTTGCCTTCCAGATCGACCTAGGTAACGAGATCTTTAATAAAGTTCCGAAAGCCTGCGCTAGGCTCAGACCTTCAGCACCTCCAAAGCCCATCTCATGGTCTTTAGACAAAGTTCTTCATTTCGCCTCCCTGTTGAGCAATGAAGAATGTGCGTTAAAGGATTTGACGCAAAAAGTTATTTTCCTATTTGCACTCGCGTCCGGGGCCAGGGTTAGTGAGATCGTAGCCCTCTCGAGAGAGGCAGGTCGTGTTCAGTTCCTGGATGGGGGGGGATCTGAACCTGTTTCCGGATCCTACGTTTCTCGCCAAGAATGAGTTACCCACCAACAGGTGGGGTCCCTGGAGAATCTGCCCTCTGAAAGAAGATGCATCTCTATGTCCAGTAGAATGCCTAAAGGTCTATCTTCGTAGAACTTCAGACTTCAAGGGTGGTCAACTATTCAGGGGAGAAACATCAGGCTCAAATTTATCTCTGAATCAACTCAGAGCGAAAATCACATATTTTATTCGCAGAGCGGATCCTGACAGTACACCCGCAGGTCACGATCCGAGGAAAGTTGCCTCATCCCTAAATTTCTTTAATTGTATGGATTTTGAACATCTCCGTTCATACACGGGCTGGAAGTCTTCCAGGGTGTTCTTTCGCCACTATGCGAAGCAAGTAGAGGAACTTAAGAGATCTGTGGTAGCAGTGGGTCGTGTAGTTAACCCTACTGTTTAACTCTGCGAGGAACAGTGGTCTTAATTGGGACGATTAAGTCCAGGGTGAGTGTGTAGGTACATACTGTACTACAAACTAAATGAGGGCACCAAGTGCCCATATAGACTGTTCCTTCTTTCAAAGGTGAACCTAGCATAAGTTCTGACATGTGTGCCGAGCGTTTCTAACGCTAATGTGATTGATTTGTAATACAGACTTTTATGACTTGATACCTTGGTATCTTATTAAAGTGGTGTTTAATGGTTTTTCTTTCAGATAAACAAGTTCTGTTTACTATCATACTTATGCTTAAAGTTTTGGGTTGCCCTCTTTTATATATATATAATTGTTGTTAACCTGTCTGTTTATTATCTGTCAATAAACTTGTTCTTGAGAACCTTGCGTCTCTTTCACCTGTGTCAATTTATTGGTATAATTGAGCATTTTGATTCTATGTATCTTATCTGGGATAATTCTGATAGAATTGTTCTGTTATGCAAGCTATGTTGCATTGGTTTATGTAGTCCCCTAATGGGAGGACTCCGTCCCTTAAAGGGACGAGGGCGGTTTTATTAGTTTCTTCCTATGCGGATATAAACCTTTGTCCAATACAAGTATTGTGCGGATTACTGGTCAATATATATTGACGCAGTGGTTCTATACAAACTATGCTTTACTTAATATAGGGCGAGACCACTATATTAGCTTGCCTGGTATTCATACATAGATATATGTACTCTTCGAGACTTTCCAGAGTCTAGTAGGACTCTTCCCTGTAGGGGGCAGGAAGCTCTAACATAGTTTATAGTTAGTTGAAAAGATGTATAACGGTAACATCTTAGGTCTCTAGGTCTAGTCGACCGGGAAAAAATTACCTCCGGGGAGTACGGCACGTTCTGAGAATCCACAGATACAGTTATGCTCTGGTACACTTCCATCAGGACGACATGGCTTGAGCCCGAAAAACGGATTTTGAGCGAAGCGAAAAATCTATTTTTGGGTGAGATGGCCATGTCGTCCTGATGGACCCGCCCTTGCCTTTCTAAGAAAGGGCTGTAGGACCCCTCCCTACATACAGTATCTGTAGCACCTCGTGTACGCTACAAGGAATACAGATGGCGCCAGGATTGGCGCCAGGCACGCATACGAATCGGGGGATAGGGAAGCCTTGGGAGCGGCTCCCCTTTTTCTTTCCCGAATTCGTATCTCGTCAATCACCTCCTACGAGACGAAATCTCTGTCCAGGTTGTAGATTGCCATGTGACGTGTCTAGAATACGTCCTCTGATATGTCGCGATATCCCTTTCACGAGGGATACTCGCTCCAGGAGTTAGAATTCTGGTACCTTAAGGTAAATTCTCTGGGAATATCGCCGTAGTTGTAATATACCCTAGGAAGCTACCCTATAGGAACTTCCATCAGGACGACATGGCCATCTCACCCAAAAATAAATTTTTCGCTTCGCTCAAAATCCGTTATATATGTGTGTGTATATATATACATATATATAAATGTATATATATATATATATATATATATATATATATATATATATATATATATATATATATATATATATATATATATATATATATATATATATATATATATATAAATATCTTCATCTACAGCATATATATATATATATATATATATATATATATATATATATATATATATATATATATATATATATATATATATATATATATATATATATATATATATATATATATATATATATATATATATATATATATATATATATATATATATATATATATATATATATATATATATATATATATATATATATGTATATATGCATATATATATTTATATATATATATATATATATATATATATATATATATATATATATATATATATATATATATATATATATATATATATATATATATATATAAATTTCTCCCTCATAATTGGGATCGAACGCTGGCCCAGTCTAATGAAAAACCAGGTCGAAACCAACCATGCCACGAGTGGCCATAAAAGAAATCGGAACCTAACGCTACCCAGCTGTTAAGGATTTACCTGGCGAGACATCAGTCCTTTACCAGCGAGTTTTACCCGACTTTCCGGCCCACCACGTGACACAATTGGTAGTAATTCATTCAAATTACCCCTAATGAGTCAATATGGATAGATATCAACACAACATCGTGTTCAAATGGAAATAAATTTCTACCTCATACCTGGGATCGAACGCTGGCCCCTTCTAATGAAAGGCCAGATCGAAACCAGCCCTGCCTTGAGAGGCCATAAATGAAATCGGAGCCTTACGCTACATAGCGGTTAAGGATTTACCTGGCGAGACATCAGTCTCTTACCAGCGAGTTTTACCCGCCTTCCCGTCCCACCACGTGACACAATTTGTAGTAATTCATTCAAATTACCCTTAATGAGTCAATATGGATAAATATCAACACAGCATCGTGTTCAAATAGAAATAAATTTCTACCTTATACTTGGGATCGAACGCTGGCCCCTTCTAATGAAATGCCAGGTCAAAACCAACCATACCACGAGAGGCCATAAAAGAAATCGGAACCTAACGCTTCCCAGCTGTTAAGGATTTACCTGGCGAGACATCAGTCTCTTACCAGCGAGTTTTACCCGACTTCCCGGCCCACCACGTGACACAATTTGTTGTAATTCATTCAAATTACCGCTAATGAGTCAATATGGATAAATATCAACACAACATCGTGTTCCAATAGAAAAATATTTCTACCTCATACTTGGGATCGAACGCTGGCCCCTTCTAATGAAAGGCCAGGTCGAAACCAACCATGCCACGAGAGGCCATAAAAGAAATTGGAACCTAACGCTACCCAGCTTTTAAGGATTTATCTGGCGAGACATCAGTCTCTTACCAGCGAGTTTTACCCAACTTCCCGGCCCACCACGTGACACATATAATAGTTTTTATAATATCTTTAACATCCCCGTTATCAAATAAAAGAAATTAAAATAACCTAAGGTCTTCCTGTCAACTGTTGTGTAGTTTCATTTATAGTTAAGTTATTTGCCTTAGAACTTGGACTGAATTATTTTTAGTCTGCCTTAATACACAAGATTCTTTTTTCTTATACGTAAATTTTTATCCTTTAACCCTCTTTAATGACTTCCATTATAATTTGGTGGATAAAGAATGGAATGTATAAGGGATATCCATGAGTTTGATTTGAACTCTAGGCATTTACCTTTTAATTGTAATTTTTGGTGAAATGGAAATATTCAATGTTTTCTGACCTATAGTTTTATAGTTTGTCATGAAGGTCTTCCTGTTTGGAATGGTTTTAGTAGTACTTTTCTATATCTCACAAAAATATAAATTTATATGATAGGTTTTTTTCATGTTTTCTGCATTTATTTTTAACAAATTACATATCTATACAATTTTTACTATTTGGTATTGTTCCCAAGAAAGAGGCAAGGTTTTCCCAAATTGAAAAAAGTAATGAATATATTTAACTTCAAAGGATGCAAAAGACCCGAGTGAGCAAAGGCTGCAATCTCAAGTGAGTAGGAAGTTGATATGAAAATATAAAATTAAAGATGCATCAATTTTTTTTTAAACTACGCATAGTTTTTTGAGGGGAGGGGGAGTGGGGGCTCTTCGTTCAGGGAGATGAACCTGTCCTACTTAATTTTTCCGAATAAAAAGTTACATATTGCATTACTAAATTACTGTCTACCTGGTTTTCCTCATCATAACATGCGGGTCCAAAATATATTTCGAAAGATGTTTTCTATTCGTAAAATAATCAATATGAATATGTATCTGGTGAATGTAAGAAGTTTGTTCCCAACACTTGCAATCAATAGCAAGTATATCAGCAGATATCACTTATGTTCCCTTCTCATTTCTAAGTATTTTAGATGATAAAGTATTATGTAAGGATTCTGCTTTTCTCTTTAAAATTAGAAGAAAACGCAAAATTCTAGATAGTCTAAGTTATATAATTTTAATGAAACAATTATTTCAAGAATATATACTTTAGAGATTTAAGAAAACATTTATGCATTCACATTTTCTTTCTTACTATTTGAGAGCACGAATAATTTTCTTGAGAAAATTTCAAGAGCCCTATTCGTTTTACCTTCCTTTTAAAAGGGTCTGACTTATTTCCCCTTTTATGGTTCAGAATTCGCCCTATCTTCTTTTCCCAGAAGAGATTTCATCAAGCGAAAGATCATGAATAAGAACTTTTCTTTCATACCAGCAATTTTCCCAAAAGGGAAATAATGCCTAGGGCGAGGGCTTCTCCTGAGCCTATGCTTTCATGTAAGACATTAGCTCCATATTGGAAATTCTAGATAATCATGGGTGTTTGAAGAACTAATTTCACATGAATCGTTTTCAAAGCTAAAAAAAAAAACAATCAACACAGTGAAGAATGAAAAAAAAAATATAGGTCTAACTTATATCACAAATAAGAAAAGAAGTTCCTCTCTTGCTAGAGGATGGAAAGAGGCTACAAATTCGTCATGTCTTTATGATATATAAATAAACTGTGTAAGGTGAAAAATTATGATAATACATTTTTTTTGTTTCATAAATAATATTGATGGAAGAGAATTTGTTAACCCTGGCATATAAAAACAGCTACTAATAAATTCCTAATTTATTTAAACGATTAATTACACCTCTTACAATAATTGTTTAAAAAATTTCGACAATTAACACAAACCCAAACACCCAAACACACAGAAACACACACAAAAATATACACACATACACACGCACAAAAACACAGACACACTGCCTGATATTGACGCTTGACTTCACTGCCCGGACTGATAATGACGCTTGGATTCACCGCCCGGCCTGATAATGACACTTGGTTTCACCGCCCGGGCTGATAATGACGCTTGGTTTCACCACCCGGCCTGATAATGACGCTTGGCTTCACCGCTCGGTCTGAAAATGATGCTTGGCTTCACTGCCGGGACTAATAAAGAAGCTTGGCTTCACCGCCCGGCCTGATAATGACGCTTGGATTCATTGTCCAGCCTGATAATGACGCTTGGATTCACTTCCCGGACTGATAATAACGCTTGGCTTCACCGCCCGGCCTAATAAAGACGCTTGGCTTCACCGCCTGGTCTGATAATGAAGCTTGGCTTCACTGCCCTGCCAGATAATGACGCTTGGCTTCACCGCCCGGCCTGATAAGGACGCTTGGCTTCCCCATCTTGCCTGATAAAGACGCTTAGCTTTCCGGCCTGGCCTGATAATGACGCTTGGCTTCACTGCCCGGCCTGATAATGACGCTTGGCTTCATCGCCCAGCCTAATATTGATGCTTGGCTTCATCGCCCAGCCTGATAATAATGCTTGGCTTCACTGCCCGGCTTAATAATGATTCTTGGCATCACCAACCGGCCTAAAAAATATGCTTGGCTTCACCTCCTGGCCTTTTAATGACGCTTGACTTCACCGCCCGGTCTGATAATGACACTTTGCTTCACCGCCCGGCCTAATAATGACTCTTGACTTCACCACCTGGCCTGATAAAGACACTTGGTGGTAAAGCCAAGCATCATAATGACGCTTGGCTCTACCACCCGGCCTGATAATGACGCTTGGCTTCACCGCCCAGCCTGATAAAGATGCTTGGCTTCACCGCCTGGCCAGATAATGACCCTTGACTTCCTTCCCCCTCCCAATAAAGACGCTTGGCCTCACCGCCCATCCTCATAAAGACGTTTGGCTTCACTGCCATGCCTGATAATGACTTTTGGCTTTACCACCTGTCCTGATAATGACGCTTGGCTTCACAGCCCGGCGTGATAATGACGCGTGGCTTCATCACCCTGCGTGGTAATGACACTTGGCTTCACCGCCCGGGTTGATAAAGACTCTTGGCTTCACCGCAAGTGCTGATAAAGACGCTTGGCTTAACCGCCCGGCCTGATAATGATGCTTGGCTTCACCGCCCGGCCTGATAATGACGCTTGGCTTTACCGACCTTCTGATTATGACGCTTGACTTCACCGCCCAGCGTGATAATGACGATTGGCTTCACCACCCAGCCTGATAATGACGCTTGTCTTTGCTGCCCAGCATGGTAATGGGACTTGGCGTCACCGCCCAGCCAGATAAAGACACATGGCTTCACCGCCCGGCCTGATAATGACGATTGGGCTCATCGCCCTTCCTAATAATAACTGTTAGATTTACCAACCTTCCTGATAAAGACAAGACACTTGGCTTCACTGCCTGGCCTGATAATGACGCTTGGCTTCACCGCCCGGCCTGATAATGACGCTTAGCTTCACCGCCGGGTGTGATAATGATGCTTGTTATCACCGCCCTGCCTGATAATGACGCTTGGCTTCACCGACTGGCCGGGTAATGACGCTTGGCTTCACTGCCTGGCCTGATAATGACAGTTGGCTTTACTTTCCGGCCCCATAATGACACTTGGCTTCACCGCCTGGCGAGATAATAATGCTTGGTTTTACCACCCGGCCAGATAATGATGCTTGGCCTCACCGCCCGGCCTGATAATGACGCTGGGCTTCGCTGCCTGGTCTAATAATAACGCTTGGCTTCACCGCCTAGCCTGATAATGATGCTTGGCTTCACATCACGGCCAGATAATGACGGTTGGCTTCACTGCCTGGCCTGATAATGACCGTTGGCTTCAGCGCCTGGCTTGATAATGATTCTTGGCTTCACCACCAACCTTCCTGATAAAGACAAGACACTTGGCTTCAAGACGCCTGGCCTGATAATGATGGTTGGCTTTACTTCCCGGCCTCATAATGTCACTTGGCTTCACCGCCCGGCGTGATAATGATGATTGGTATCACCGCCCGGCCAGATAATGATACTTGGCCTCACTGCCTGGCCTGATAATGACGCTTGGCTTCACTGCCTGGCCTGATAATAACGCTTGGCTTCACCGCCTGGCCTGATAATGATGCTTGGCTTCACATCACAGCCTGATAATGACGATTGGCTTCACCGCCTGCCCTGATAATAATTCTTGGCTTCACCGCCAAGCCTAATAATGTCGCATGGCTTTACTGCCCGGCCTGATAAGTATTTGGTTAACCAACAGGCCTAATAAGAAAGCCAAGCTTTACCGCCCGGCATAATAAGGATACTTGGCTTCACTGACACCCCCCCCCCTACGGTATAATAATGAAGTTTGAATGTTGTCATCAGTCACAATTGACTACTTTTGTAATAGGCTAGCTGGAGTGAGGGTAGTTGACCGAAACCTATTTTGGTATAAAGGGGCAACCTCTGGCGTGGTGGAAAAACCTGTAAGGTCAATGCCTAGAAATCTGATATAGGTTTCAATTTGCTTCTCTCTCTCTTCATTCTAGACAACTAGATAGATGACATCAATTATCATAAAACATTCTCTGTGCACCGGTAGTGTTTAAATATTGTCACCAGTTACAATTGACTACTTTTGTAATAGGCTAGCTGGAGTGAGGGAAGTTGGCTGGAACCTATTTTGGTAAAAAGGGGCAACCTCTAGCGGGCCGGAAAAACCCATAAGTTCAATGCCCAAAACATTGAAATAAGTTTCAATTAGCTTCTCTCTCTCTTTATTCTAAACAACTACACAGATTATAATCATTTATCATAAAGCATTCCTGGTGCACACATAAAGTTTAAATGTCACCAGTCACAATTGACTACTATTGTAATAGGCTAGCTGCAGTGAGGGAAGTTGGCTGGAACCAATTTTGGTGTGAAGCGGCAACCTCTGGCGCAGCTGAAAACCCCGTAATTTCAATGCCCAGAACACTGAAATAGGTTTCAATTAGCTTATCTCTCTCTTCATTCTAGACAACTACACAGATGACATCAATTATCATAAAACATTCTTGGTGCACCCATTAAGTTTAAATGTCACCAGTCACAATTGACTACTATTGTAATAGGCTAGCTGCAGTGAGGGAAGTTGGCTGGAGCCTATTTTGGTGTGAAGCTGCAACCTCTGGCACAGCTGAAAACCCCGTAATTTCAATGCCCAGAACACTGAAATAGGTTTCAATTAGCTTATCTCTCTCTTCATTCTAGACAACTACACAGATGACATCAATTATCAAAAAACATTCTTGGTGCACTCAAAAATTTTAAATGTCACCAGTCACAATAGACTACGATTATAATATGCTAGCTGCTGAGATGAAAGTTGGCCGGAATCATTTTGTTATAAAAGGGCAACCTCTGGGAGTCGGAAGAACCCGTAAGTTCAATGTCCAGGACACCGAAATAGGTTTCAATAGGCTTATCTTCCTCATCAATTATCATCAATAATCTTAAGACATTGATGAATTTTAAAGTTTTTATATGACGAAAAAAAGGAAGGAAGAACGATAGTAGGATCCGACCCCGCCAAAATTTAATTTGACTAAACACACCTGATAATCCCTTTGGTCAGGGCAAAACTCCTAGGTGCATATATATATATATATATATATATATATATATATATATATATATATATATATATATATATATATACATATATATATATATATATATATATATATACATATATATATATATATATATATATATATACATTGATATATATATATATATATATATATATATATATATATATATATATATATGTATATACATTGATATATATATATATATATATATATATATATATATATATATATACATATATATACATATATATATATATATATATA
>NC_090730.1:50571139-50591139 GCF_036898095.1 Palaemon carinicauda
GTTGACTTAATTTGTTAGGAGAGATTTAGCTTATTAACTGTCAATTATAAGCAAATACTGATAATTTTAATTGTTTTTTTTATCTTGGAAGAGATCTAGGGGGGGGGGGACGCTCCGTATGGGTCAAACCACACGGTAAAGTGAAGTTGTTTGATCTCGGGTCAGCTACGCACAGGAATGTCAAAAGAAACTCCAAACCAAAAGGATTTATAGAAATGTTTATTTTGCATAAAGAGTCTTTTTATGGTATATATGAAGGCTAAAAAGTATTGAAATTTTAGAATTGATATGAATAACGCAGATAATAATATCATTATATATGATACTTTACTTTTATTACTTTGAAATATTATACAAAATTTTTCATCATCTAATATAACTATGACTAATTACAAATTCAAATACAAGTGAGCAAGTCCTGAACGCGGACATGGTCCTCGTAGAGGACATACCTCCGCCAAGGTGACCTAGAGCGCCATATGTCCTAGAATCATGAATTGATGTGACTTCGACTTTCAAGTAACGTTTGACCTTTAATTTAGCTTAACCATTCAATGGCCTTGGCAGTTACCTGACACTGAGGTTGAAGGACTTTTGACTGTTTGTGTGTTGGTAGCAATATGACCTTGACCTTTGACCTTTATAAATTTGAACATCACCCATGGGTTGCGCCTGGACTAGGACTTCCCTGTTGGCTTATGCAAAAGTCAGTGCTTTATTTCTGTCTCTTGATATGGCCACTTATGTCATAGTGACACCAGTGACCCCTGTGACCTTGACCTTGGGGTGACCTTGACCAAAATTTAATCAGTTCTTCCATACACATTGGGGAACTACTTGGCCAAGTTTGAAGTGATTCCGTGTAGAAATGTGGCCTCTACGTTGTCCACAGACAGACAGACAAACAGAGAAACAAACAAACAAACAAACAAACCGAACCGAAAACATAACCTCCGCCGCTTGGCGGAGGTAATAAAGCTATTCGCTTTATATCTGCCAATTCTTTGGTCCTTATTATATGTTTTCCAATACCATTATTTATCAATAGGAAGTATAGATCCGTAAAATGAATCAGTCCAGTATATAACTGGGGACTCTACTGCAATTTGTATGGCAAGTATAACATTAACTTACTTACCAGCAAATATATATATATATATATATATATATATATATATATATATATATATATATATATATATATATATATATATATATATATATATATATATAAAACACTTGCAAATAATTTAAGTTATTACTTTAATCAATAAGTGAAAGTGGTTGTCCAATGGATGTGTATCATACATGTGATAATAGAACTGAGAAAACATCGTCTTGCCTCTGTAAGCTGCCAATACGGAACTTGACTAATTTATAAACTTTACTCTCTCCCTATACTTTTGTCGCCAGACAACATTTCCATATCTTTTTCACAGGTATTGTACGAGTATATAAATTACATCATTTGATGGATAAAGGAATGTTCCTCTTGTTCTTAGTTTGATGAGGGTGTGATAATAATTACAGTTTGTTAAAATTGATGTATCAATACAGACCTCTGATTATACATGCTTAAAATAAAAAACAACAAAGCCTGCAATTTTTCACGGAAGCTACAATTTCATTCTAATATTTTGACAATTTATAATGATTAGAAATATTGACATATTTAACTTCATTGTTTTCTGAATGTACATTGTGAATACCTTCTAAAATTATGTCTTGAGACAAAAAACATTTATATGCTTTACTGCAACAGGATTTTTTTTTTTTTTAATGCTGCTTGGCGGAGTTAATGTAGACACTGACTCCAACGGCAATTAGTTGCCATAAATTTTATTCACCAATTTATCAAGAACAACCTTTTGTAAGCCGTAGCGAAGACTTGCTGTTGGTTTATTATTGTCTTTCATGCTTCTTACTTAACTAGAGAATAGTTCAATGTGATTTTGACCGAATCTGTTGGCAACCAAACATCACAAAGTACCATCATTCGATGCAATACAATTTTCGCATAGAACCTGAAGACAGTATTTAATATATATAAGGCCAATGAATCCAACTGTTTTTTATTGGATTTCAAGATTCAGTTGCCAGACCCAATCTGACCGCCAGTTACCGAAGAGGCTTCACAAAAGGCCGTACTAACACGTGTCCTCCCACTATTCCTCCAAGGTTTTCATAAGCTATCTACGAAGTAACTTCTTCCCATGTTCGTAGATTGTTAACAATCCAACCATTTGCAATAAGTTTTAAAGGTCACAGGTGTACGAAAATATCAGTCCCCAGTGGTTCAAGAAACGTAAAACAAAGGTCTCTTCTCATCTTTGACTAACTGAAAAATTCATTGAGAAAGATACAGGGTACTTTTTTACACCCGACACTAATCCCATTTGGTGTCACATTAGAGCGAAACAGACCAGCCTGATAATTAGTTTTCAGCTGATACACGAGCGGTCGGGAGCAGTTATGGCTGTCAAGGCGAAGTCTAAATTTGCGTTATCTTCCTTCATGCATTCGACCGTGATGAAATATTCGAAGGGAAAATAATCCACTGAATACGTCACAGGGGCATTCGCGAATGAATGACGCCTCAGCGGCATAATAAATTATTGTTACGGAATGAGGTCGTTGAAATGAAACAGCTGAAAACATTGCACACTTTTTGTTTGTTCAACGAAATAATTAGCTGTAGGTAAACAAGCTGTCATAAAATCAAGCTCTAATTAAGGGGTGTCGACAAAGTTAAAAACAGTTTTATTATATAGTTTATTCGAAAGCATTAGCTCGTGAAAAGTATACGGTGACTATTAAAGTTTAATAAAATATATATTTTTACGATTACACACACACACATACACATACTGTATATATATATATATATATATATATATATATATATATATATATATATATATATATATATATATATATATATATATATATATATATATATGTGTGTGTGTGTGTGTGTATAATGCTTTTTTACTTGTGTATCATAATGTTGTTCTTTGCAAATATTAATTACCACTCGTGGTAAAGGCGACTAGGTCGCCATTGATCGTCCAACACATGATTATCTTAAGGGCAGCGCACCTTATATCCCATGCATGTATTTTTTAGGGTTAGCAACGTACAGCAAGTATTTCATACACGCTCATACATTGTAATACTAATGCTTTTTTATCTGTAGCTCTCTCCTACACTAATAACAGAAAAATCTGTTTAAAATTTCCATTGCATATTTCAAATCTTTTTACTTTTTTATCACATTTTGCCCTCAACTGTTTGTCACATTCAACTCGCCTCTCTTTTAGTACCTAACAGGTACCTTGCGAAAACGCTTAGCGTTTTACTCCTTTGCATACTAATTTCGAATGTTCCAATGGTTTCTCCAATTCTCAGTTACTATCCTTAATATTCAAACTTTATTATGCTACCTTAATATATTCCAGGAGCTCGCTCTACATGTACAACTGATTCCAAAATCCTCTTTTACAGGCATGCATATCAAATCCACTCGTGAAACATTATCATTTCTATCATATTCTTAGCCAGAGATATCTCAAGCAACTTAACTTTGAAATTCCATAAGCAAGATTTTCTATTCCTTCTTGGTACTATGAATAGATATCAAGAAAAAGAAAACCGTTCTTGTTATTCAAACTTACAAAAGAAAGATAATTGTTTGTTTATAATACTATATATCGAACAAGTACTTTTTTTTAGAACAGATGAGAACATTATTAATTCAAATATATAATTTCTTCTTCCAAATCTTACTTTAAAGTTATAAATTTGGGGCAAAACTTATTCTTTCTATTCTCAGACACCATAGTCTCCCCAACGGTATTTATGATATGAAAATAACTACACCTTCAGCTGATCTATATTAATGAGATATATCAGTTTTTATTTAGGGTTTCAATTCCGGACAGCAACACCCATTGAAATATGTTTCACTATTACTGCTAACGTATGTTTTACTTACCTTTATGATAAAACTATCATTTATTACATTGGTGCTGTTCAACTCCTAGAATTCAGAAAATAAATACACACATATATAATTACATACATACACACACACACACACACACACACACACATATATATATATATATATATATATATATATATATATATATATATATATATATATATATATATATATATACATATATATATGTGTGTGTGTATGTGGATGTATATGTGTGTGAGCGCGCCTGTGCGTCTCTGTGTGTGCTTGTGCGTGTGTGTTTACCGAAATGTATGACTTAATCTCATATAGCTTCTTGAAGATCACAATAATACCAATCTTATCAACAGTAATAGTGACTTTAACAATAATTGTGAACATCCTGTATATTACAAAAGACTCTCCATTTTCATAAATGTATTTCGTAAACCAAAATTGTACTATTAAGGAACTTGCAACCTTCCCTTAAACCTATACTCCAACATTTCTATGTCATTAGTATTCACCAGATAATATTAACTATACCGACGCAAATTGGACTATATTTGTAGGCGAGCATATCCTACAATGCTAACACTTGGAATCCCTTGAGAGTTCTTGGCAGACGAGTTAAGGTCCCTCGCTATAATATATTGCGGAATTAATGGAACCTGGGTGGGTTGACAAGGTAGTGGTGGCGTTTGTATGAATGAGTGAGACCTATCCCAAGATATATATTTGTTATTCAACGTTACTGTTCATGCTGGAGCTCCTTGGGATTAAATCTGTTGCAAAATAAAGCACTTGAGTTTGGAAGTCATATTATTGCATCAAAAGCAAGGCATATCTTTCTTACGTAATTCTTTGATTATGATATAACAAAGGCCTTTTTTTATTTATATCTTAACTAACAGCAATGAGATTTTTGAATATATTTACCGTATTTTTTATCCTTTGTAAACACACACACACACAAACACACACACACACACATATATATATATATATATATATATATATATATATATATATATATATATATATATAAATATATATATATATATATATATATATATATATATATAATATATATATATATATATATATATATATATATATATATATATATATATATATATATTCATACATGCATATATATATATGTACATATATATATATATATATATATATATATATATATATATATATATATATATATATATATATATATATATATATATATATATATTTATATATATATATATATATATATATATATTATATATATATATATATATATATATATATATATATATATATATATATATATATATATATATATATATATATATGTGTGTGTGTGTGTGTGTGTGTGTGTGTGTGTGTGTGTGTATACAGGAACTACGATAATGTAAGTTGCTTCTACTCATCCGCAAGAGAAAGTCTTCAGATATGTCAATTCATGTCAAGGATTAGTGTAGATTAGTGATGGTGGGAGATTATCGTTTAATCACTAACAGCAAACCAACCTAGTTTGGGAGCCCTGACTAGTACATATTTGCTGATCATGGCAAAACGCAAACCCTACTACCAAGTTTAGGTATACTTACACAGTATATATATATATATATATATATATATATATATATATATATATATATATATATATATATATATATATTTATATATATATATGTATGTATATACTTATATATATATATATATATATATATATATATATATATATATATATATATACTCGGCCTTTGGGAATGTTAAGAAAAAACACATTAATATTTTGGAACATCTCTAAAAGTATTTTTCTTTTTTTAATGCATTAAGTATATTCTGTCCATATGAAGAATTGGTTTTCGTTAAGACAGAGATCCCTTAATTACGTTTTGTCTCAGGTATACAGAAAATACCTAGTTACTGAAAGCCTAAATAGTATAGATAAGTCATCATACCTGGTGAGGACGTCAATTTATAGATCTCTTAATTACATCTTGTCAGGTATACAGTAAATTCCTAGCTACTGAAAGGTCAGATATAATGGAGCGGAAGGAGGAAATTTAGATAAAACAAAATAAGATTTTTTTTTCTTTCTTTTTTCTTTTTTGGCTATAGGTCTAGTTTTTATCATAGTCATCATTTAGTCGAAAATATATTGATCCTGTTTTGTGTTAATTCATTCACAAAGTTGCGTAAGTATGAAAAGATGTTCTTTATAATTTTGGATTTATGCAAGGGCAATATCGTTCTAATTTTCTATATCTATATCATATTTGAACGGTTATGAATAGTAATATTATTATTATATATCTCTCATTTCAACGATATAACGTCAAATATGTATCGAAGTAGAACTGCATCTCATTTTAGGGGTTAACTGAAAAACTCTCCAATATTTTTCTAGAATTATATCCACATAGTACGAAGAAAGAAACAATGATGTAAGGATAAACTGTTTCATAAAAGCTGATTTTTAAGTTTGCCATATATATTCTTTTCAAAATTTATCAAACAATGAACTATACGCAAAACTTATATATCAAATATTCTTTTCTGGTAAGTCCTCTTTTTTTAACCCTTTTACCCCCAGGCTATCTGGAACTTTCCAGCCCTTAACCCACAGGGGTTATTTTTTTTCAAGCACATTTTGCAGTATATTTTTTTTAAATTGCTCTAACAGCCTTAATTTTCATCATAGAGAGGTCAGGTTGGTCTCATTCTCTTGGAAAATGCCTGAAGTTTCTCAAAAAATTATCAAAATTATGAAAAAAAAATTTAAATAGCAGTTTTTAACCAACCTTCTCCTGCGGATTGGCTCATTTCTGGATCTTTTTTTACCTTGTATTTTCCGAGGCTTACGTAAACCAGAAAATGTAATCATTAAGTAATTTGAGTGACAGCTGCTTCTATTAGATCCGCAGTACTGGAGACCAAAGCCTTTCTCTAGCCCAATAAAAAAAAGTGTAACACTAAATAATTTTTGGTCTCTTGATAGTAAATTTATATTTCTTTTTTATTGTTTTTTTTTTATACTCTTTGTCCTATGATTATGATGATGATTTTTTTTTTTTTTTTAATAGTTACTTTCAGTTTACTATACTTCCTCTCACCATTCCTTTCCATTTACCCTGGTCATTATTTTATTGTCTTGCTTTGTCATTCATTTTCTGTATGCTTACTGCTTTATATTTTTTATCTACTTATCAGTCGGCATATACATATCACTTATGTAAGCTCTTGTCTACACTATATATATTCCGTTTTTTTCTTAAACCAGGCTGGAAAAGAGAATGCTTGTATAAACTCTTTGTTAAAGGTACATGAGAAAAAAATATTAATTTATAAATATTTTAATATCTCATACTAAGCATGTGCACCTTATTAGCCAAATAGGTAAGATATTATAAATCCTGATAGAAAGAGAGAAAAAAAAATAAAACTTTTATATTTTATATATAGATACTTGCTCTGGCATGCCCTGTTTGAACAGATCTTCAAGATTCTCATAATTTCTTCTCTTATACTTTCCTGTTAATCATAAGAATATGTAAACGTTATGTGAATTAATTCACACTTAATTGTATATTCGTAAGTGTCAATCTGATTAAATAACCATAATTGATCTCCACAAGTTGACATTTTTTACCAATCATCCAATTTTTGTTAGCAAGTGCGCAGTAGGTAAGATATGCGGATATGAAAAACGAGTATTATTACCAAAAAAACACTTGGCTAAATAGTGCTGAAAAAAAAAAAAACTTAGGGCCCTAAAATTACGATATCTAACCTGTAAATGTTCTAACTATGTAACATTTACAAATAAGATACAGTGAAAGGGCTTGGAACGACATAGATTCCTTTTTGGACGAGAATTCCAGACAAACCTCTTTGGTGTCCAACCCTCTAAAAGCCTTTGACGTCACTGACAGTCTGACATATCAGGTCTTTTGTTTGAGCTATTAAATACCCTGTGTACTGAATATCATAGCAGCCATAGGTATTAGGTATGTTGAATGGCACAGAGAAAGATTGTGTTTAAACGAGAGAGAGAGAGAGAGAGAGAGAGAGAGAGAGAGAGAGAGAGAGAGAGAGAGAGAGAGAGAGAGAGAGAGAGAGAGAGAGTGAGAGAGAGAGAGAGTTAGCCAGCAGCACTCCAATTTACATGAGACAAGAAGAGTGGCATTTCGGTGAGAGGTGTAAATTCTAATTCCCATTCCTGTTTCCTTTTGACTAACTGCTACATAGGAAATTACGGGAAATGGGAGAAATCGTCTCCTTTTCCATTAAACATTTTGATGTAGCCATAACGAGGAAGTGGCAAATTGGATAAGTTCCATTTATTTAGCAAACAGAAATAGGGATTCTAGTTATAGGATATTACATTGCCTGTAATTTTCATTGTGCCTTGTATAATTTTCCGTGTGTTTCTTAGTGTCCCTGAGTATGTATATGTATATTTTTTAGTGTAAACTAATGGATAGCAAAGAACAATGATTACTGTACAGTTTCATCTTCAATTGGTATGTCATGCATAAAATCATTAGTGCCAAATATTCCTGCAACATTCCGATACTTAGACACATAAAGTACACAAAACACGATTCAGAATCACATCAAACCCCTTTACGAATGCATTACCACCCCTGATATGAAACTCCACGTACACTTAAAGGTACTAAGCAAAGTTTATATAATTTTCTCTCCTAAGATCTATCCAACATCATTAGTTCTAAGAGTTATATCTGGTCCATATTATTACCCACTGAAATCTATGTTCTCCCAAATTCTACGTCATATATGCTAAAGATACCTTTCACTCATCGTCATATGTCTCATCATAACATAATCCATTATTGTTATTCCCAGATATAGTTACAAATTATCTCTTCAATTTACTATCATACACTTGAACAGTGATTTCACTATTTTCTACTGTCCCTTAAAATGAAGATTAATTATATTCAGTTAAAACTTACCACGTTGGACATACTAAAAAACACTTATTTGCTATTTTTTCTTTATGTTTGTGTATTTTATCTTCATACTTAGTTTATCCTATTTTTCTTACATGACAGATTTTCGATCCATTAATTTTAACCTATAATTAATGAACCTTTTTAGCTTATCCTGAGATTTTTCATTAGACAGTAAACAAAAATAGCAAAAAGGAACATGACGTAATATTCTCTTGGACTTATTTGTACAACAGCCCAGTCCTATCCTAAAGTGAGTAGCTTACTAATGTGCTTCATTTCCCCCACCCCCTCCCCCCTTCAAAAAAAAAAAAGAAAAAAAAATGCTGCATTCAGCAGTTTACTAGTTCAATCTTAATTTTTCCTTATGATAATGAGGAAAACAATAACGATATTAAGGGTGAAGCACTTGTGAACCCATTGTTAATTTGTACTTATTAATTACCTCTCTTGGATTATGTAAGAGAGTTTCCTAACAGATGATTCTTCAAGTCCATATTCATAATATTAAAAATGTAAAATCATTTAGAAAGGCCAGTTTATCAACACGTCTTCACTCATAACAACTGAACACATCATATTTATTCAGTCGAAACATATTGGTGTGTATATATGCAGTAATATATGCCACAATCTCTTCCGATATATATTAAGGTGCCCTGTTGAATATATTGTAGAGTTAACGGTACTACATGTGTTTGTGTGTATGACAGTGTTCGTATGGGTCACAAAAACAATTATAAAAAATAGACATTTTCGGATATTTAATCAATTGTTAGCATTGATAATATTATATATATTTTTGTATCAATGAAGTAGCATAGTATTTAGCCTAACACCTATTTAATTATAATTAAACATTTGACCGTACACACACACACACACACACATATATATATATATATATATATATATATATATATATATATATATATATATATATATATATATGTGTGTGTGTGTGTGTATATATATACATATATGTATATATATATATATATATATATATATATATATATATATATATATATATATATATATATATATATATATATATATATATATATATATATATATATATTTATTTATATATCATTCCCCATATCACACCATCTATTAAAGCGAATAAAAACAACACCCAATGATGATAGAATGGATAACCAACGCCATCTATTGGATGAAAAAAAACAAACACACACATTCTAGTTTTATGAAAGGAAATACCTGACAAACCCCCATGCCAAGAAAAACCAGAATCTTTAAATAAAACTCAAATATTCCAAATATTATATACATCTGCTAAGCCAGTCGGAACAGATATTATCCGACCCCTTGATATACTTAACCAGGAAATTATAAGGTTGCAGGCTAAGAGCCCATCGTATTAAGCGATCATTCTTATTCCTCATGGAATTTAGATAAGTTAATGGAAGATGATCTGTTTGCAGGATGAATTCTTTCCCCTACAGATATTCCCTAAATTTTAAGATAGACCATACGATTGCGTAACACTCTTTATCAATTATAGAGTAACGTCTTTCTGCTTCTGAAAATTTCTTCCCAGCATATAACACAGGCATAAGCACATTATCACTTTCTCGCAATAAAACTGCACCAATACCAGCCATGGATGCATCCATTCGAAGATAGAAGGTCATATTAAAATCTAGCAATAACAAAATAGGAGATTTAGTTAGAGAAGCTTTCAAATTATTGAAACTTTTAATTAGTTCATCAGTCCAATTCAGAATATTGCAACTCCCTTTCTTGAGCATAGTTGTTAATGGTGCAGAAAGAACAGAGAAATGTGGAATGAACTTATTATAAAATCCTACAACTCCAACAAAAGATCTTAATTGTTTCTTTGTTACTGGAAGGGGAAGATTTACTATATCGGCAATTCTATCGTCAAGAGGTGTTAAAGAATTGTTACCAAGAGAATATCCTAAATACTTAATTTTCTTATAACCAAAGAAGCATTTCTTAGGGCCAACTATTAATCCATGTTTTCTTAATCTTCACAAAACATTTTTAAGATGAACTATATGATCTGACCAATTATTACTATTAATAAGGACATTATCAAAATAACATGTAGTATTTTTCAAACGAGCCAAGACTTTTCTCATAAGTCTAACAAAAGTTGAACAAGCTGTGCTAAGTCCAAAGGGCATCTTCTTGAATTGTATCAAACCATTAAATACGGTTATTTCATTAAGATTTCGAAAGTCAACACACAATCTCAAAGACCCATCTTTCTTCTTAACAAAGACAATTGGGGAACAATATGGAGAATTAGATTGTTCAGTTATATCTAATGAGAGAATTTGATCAACCTGATTGTTAAATTCATCAGTTAAACTAATTGGAACAGGATAAGGTTTAGCACGAACTGGAATATTAGAGGTCAATTTAATATCATGTTTCATATATCTAGCAACTCTAGGTCTACCACTAATTACATCATGAAACTTATCCAAAACATTAACAAGTTCATCAGTTTGAGAATTTTTAAGATCTTTACTTATTTGATAACTGGTTTTATCAACCTCCAGATATTCTATATCACATAGATCTGAAACAGGTTCTCCAACATTAACAACCTTAAAGTTAACATTACCAAACAAACCATTTGAAGTTTTGACCTCTTCTACTGCTTTTTGAATAACATTTACAATCTTCCTTCTAAAGTACTTCTTCAACTTATTGGCATGATACAGTTTAAGATTATTCCCTACTTTAACAAAATAGTCAGCTCCATTACTATGGCAACGATTGATCACATATGGTCCTTTCCACTGCATTAGAAATATGTTTGTATTATTTGGCAACATAATTAGAACTTCATCGCCATAAACAAACTTTCTTGGCTTTGCTTCACGATCATAATACTCTTTATATTTACGTGAATTTATTTCAGCATTACTAACTGCAATCTGGGCCACCTCTTGCAATCGAGAACGCAGATGTAAAACATACTGGTAAGTAGTTTTGATTTCATCATCAGCATCATTACCAGCAACCTTTCATGAAGGATTGTTAGAGGGCCACGGACTCTACGTACATACAAAAGTTCAAATGGGCTAAACTTTAGAGTATCGTTGGGAATTTCATGATAAGCGAAAAGAACAACAGGAATATACTGGTCCCATTCTGTTGGATGATCACTACAAACTTCCTTTAACATATTTTTAAGTACACCATTCATCCGTTCTACCGTTCCATTACATGCAGCATGATATAGGATTGTGAATAAAGCTCTAATTGATAATAATCTATGTATTTCTGCCATGAGATCTGACTTAAAATGAGTTCCCCTGTCACTTATTATTTCCTTTGGTACCCCAACTCTACAAAATACTTCTACTAAACTTTCAGCTGTAGTGGTAGTATCAATATTTCTTATAGGTACAGCTTCAGGGTAGCGTGTATCTAAATAGATTATTGTAAGAATATACTTGTGACCACGACTTGAGGCTGGAACAATCGGACCCACAATATCAATAGCCACTCTACTGAATGGTTCAGAAACTATAGGCATTTTACACAAAGACACTTTTTTCACTCTTTTCCCAAATTTCTGACATTTATGACAAGACTTAAAATGTCTATCTATCTTTGCATTAGCCCTCTGCCAATAAGATTTACCAAGCACTTCATCAATAGTTTTCCAAGCAGAAAAATTACCAAATATATATATATATATATATATATATATATATATATATATATATATATTTTTGGGCTCAAGCCATGTCGTCCTGATGGAAGTTCCTATAGGGTAGCTTCCTAGGGTATATTACAACTACGGCGATATTCCCAGAGAATTTACCTTAAGGTACCAGAATTCTAACTCCTGGAGCGAGTATCCCTCGTGAAAGGGATATCGCGACATATCAGAGGACGTATTCTAGACACGTCACATGGCAATCTACTACCTGAACAGAGATTCGTCTCGTAGGAGGGAGATTGACGAGATACGAATTCGGGAAAGAAAAAGGGGAGCCGCTCCCAAGGCTTCCCTATCCCCCGATTCGTATGCGTGCCTGGCGCCAATCCTGGCGCCATCTGTATTCCTTTTTGCGTAGCTTAACAACTCGGTGTTTTTTCCTGTTTTTCTCGCAAATCTTGGATTTATTCAGCTTTTCATGGCTTCTTCGTCTTCGTTGACCTCGGATAAGTTGAGTATAGTGTCTGTTATGTATAAATGTAGGCTCTTGGTAAAATTTTGAGTGATTAATAGGATTAATCTTTGATACAAGAGCCGTAGCCTACCAGAGGTGTCCTGGACACTGTCACTCGCTAGGTATAAATTAGTTAGTCAGAGTGACATTCCTGGTTGTTTTGCTTAATAAAATTTAGCTATTTAGCTTTACATAGGATTTCCTTTCGTGCTTAGTATTATTTGGCGAAGTATTCGCCATTCTGGCCTACGCTAGGCCATGTAGCCTAGTCGTTTGGTCCTAGTACTTAATGCATGATTATGGTTTTTCCGAGTGTAATTAAAATTTTATTGAAGCTTTAGGCTATATTTTATACATTTTAGACTGTGTGGAATATTTCCAAGATTGTATACGTGAGAGTTTCGGTGAATTAGGTAATCGATTCTCTTGGTGCCTAGGCTAATTGCTTATGGAGCCTTAGTATACTTTATCATACTCCCCGGTTGCTTTCTTTTCTTCGGAGAAGGTATGCAATCCCTTTCCCTCTGTTTAAGCCTTGGGCTTATCCCTAAGTGGTTTTTTCCGAATTTATTTTCGATAAAACTATACTAGGGTGTTACTGTACCTTCCTGTTCCTGCTGAGTCTGGTTCAAAGAGGGACAGAACAACAGAGTTTTTAGTCTGAGTCCGTGTTATTTGGCTTGGGGCAGAGTCTCCCTCGCTGACCTAACACTTACAAAGGGAGCTGAGCTCCCTTAGGTCACTGTCGAAGGTTTCTGTAGTTATGATTCCTTCTTGTGTGATCGACCAGACTAAGTCCTGTTGCTGTTCTCGGGGAGGATAAATCTTCCCTTGGGAGTTGCAATGCCTTCCTTGCTTTGGTGCTCTGGAAGCTGGCAGGTATTATACTACTGCGCTGGCCCTTTCCCTTAGATCTCCCTTAGGCTAAGACAGAGTTCTTGGCTGCGGGTGATCTGTCACTAAAGCAAGGTTGGCAGGACCCTCTTGTCCCTTCCCCCTCTATCTCCGTAATGGCCTAGCCATTACTGTACTGTACCTTGCCGGCCGGCAGAGCTGGCCGGCAGGGGTATTACTGTACCATATGTCATTCTACTTCTGGACCTAGTATAGGTTGGGATATGGATTGACTAAGCCCATTGCCGGCCGGCAGAGACGCTGGACGGCAAGGGTCTTATGTTTTCGAGTGCTGCCCGGACCTCTCTTGGTCCCTCATCCATGCCTGCCGGCAGAGCCGGACGGCATTGGTCAAGGAAGCCTGAATTAAGTTTCTCCCCTTCCTTATATGCACTCTTTCGGTTGCCGGGCTTGGGGGGTTGTGTACACTCTTATCCCGGCATCCATTCTATTTTCTTCTAGTGCTGTACCTGTCCCGGCAGCCGGCCTATGAGGCCGGCTGCCGGCCTATGAGGCCGGCAGCCGGGCAGGGGTAGTCTTCTGGTTCTTTTGCTGCCGGCTGGCATCGGTCTTGTACCTTTGCCGGCCGGCTTATGTCAGTCCTTGTCTGCCGGTCACCAAGAGTGTGGCCGGCAGCTGGGTACTACCTTGTGTAGTTGCTGGCCGGCAATCATTGCCGGCCAACACTGGCTGTTGCTGGCCGGCAGCTGCTGCCGCCGGCACAGGCATTTGAACCAGAGGGCTGCCGCCCTATAGCTGTTAAGTAGTATACTTTAAAGCTAATTGAGGTGTGTGCCGGCCGGCAAAGGCAGGCCGGCACACATCCTCCTATACTGTACTAGTATTCTTCTGTATAGCATATACAGTAAGAAGAAAACTATAGTAAAAGTTTAGGTACAGCACTGTATCTTCTAATACTATTGTGTTTTCTTACACAGCCCTTTGCTGTTGCCCTCAGACAGGAAGCAGAGTTCTTCCCCGTCTATTATCCAGGATTTTTAAAATCATTGCCTAGGTGTGAGCTCCACCTGTTTCCTCTGGAAACCTTGCATTGGTTACTCTAGTAGAGATAAACCATTTTTGATTTTATTATCCGGAAGGCTGCAACAATGGGTTGTGAGGGAAACACAAGTGTGTGTCTTTCATTTATGAATTGTTATGCTATACTATGCATATCCAGTGATACATAGTTCACTTGATACTCATGGAAATTTCTTCTCTTTTCAGGAGGACCCTCCGAAGTGCGGAAATGTTTTCTGCAATGTCCGCAGCAAGAACCTCTGCGGACATGAGTGTTGTAGGAGACACGCAGCATGCGCTGTCTCCAAGGATGATCTCCAGTATTGGGACCCTCAGGTATGTACTGTATGCACTAACCTGATTACTGAGGCTTTTGATTCCCCTAGAACGGCGGAATCAAGGGATATAGCTAGGGAAAAGCTTCGTACTTGGGTAAGGGGCTTCAAGAAGAACACCTCTGGCCCTTATCTTCCAAGTGAGAAGATGAGGGCGTATCTTTTTCCCCAGGCATCAGCTGAGGCAGTGATTCCCCAGCCTCAAGAGGAGATCCTTCAAGATCAAGTCCAGGTGGACGAGGAAGTCGCAGATGCGATGCAAGACATCCAGTTGTGTGACAGGATGTCTGACCTGGACGATCGTTTGGAAGAAGACCTCCTGGCAGAAGGTCAGGATCAAGTTCAAACCCCGGATGTCGTAGAGGATGAGGTCGACGAGGTGTCGGCTACTCCGGTTCAGATGCCGGAGCCTATCCCCTCAACATCGGCTGGCCTCCCAGTAGAACTGGGACAGGCCCTCTCTTCGATTGTTGGAATGATCCAACAAATGCAGAAGGAGAATCAGGAGAAGGCGGCTGCAATGGAACTGCGTATGCAGTCCCTGGCAGAATCACATGGGCCCCGGAAAAGGCTCAATGTGAAAGACCTTCCCATATGCTCAGATGCTAACCCATGGAGGTATGCTGAGCACATGCCGATGACGACTGGAAAGATCGTCATTTCGGATAAGCTGGGTTCAGTTCCCCTAGAGGAGGTAGAATTCTGGCCCAGCAAGGCATCATATCCGGACTGCTATGTCCGGCTGAGAAAAGAACCAGCTTCAAGGGAGGAGACAGAGCCGAAGGAGGTCATTGTTATGGACCACGCTAAGGCTCAAGCCCTACTTTCATCCTCGATGAAAGAGAGGGGCTTCTCGAATTCGAAGGTAGCTGCATTGAGCAAGAAGCTCCCTTCGTTTGTGTCCTCTCCTGATAGAGCCTTCCCCTTTTTACAGAAAGGGTTTGCGGCTGTCCTAAAGGCAGTCGAGGCCGGCAAGCCTTGCCCCTCCCTGGAGGAGTGTAAACCCTTGTCGCTGGCTCTACCTATGGACCACAAAGACTGGAAGGATGTCCATCTAACATTCTCAGTGGGAAAGTTGGAGGCTGATATTGCCGGACGGCAATTCGGCGAGGACCTCCCCAAGCTGTCCGAATCTCTTTTACGAAGAGAGTTCGAGACAAAAGAAAGACTGGCTGCCTCAATGTCTCATCAGACTACTCTCGAGACGATGGCAAGTGACCCCAAGGTCCATGAAATGTTCATGGTAGTGGCTAAGTCTCACTTAGCCACAGTGACGAAGGACCTTTATAACTTCGTCAAGGCAAGGAGAGCTTGCAGGGAGTTCGTGTTCACCGGGGCTTCGGTGAGACACGAGCCAAGGAAGTTAATCTCCTCCAACATTTGGGGAAAAGACCTTTTCCCTACCGATGTGGTCAAAGAGGTTGTTGATAAGGCCGCCGTGGAGAATAGAAATCTTCTCCAGAAGTGGGGCCTGGCTATCAAAAGAAAATCTTCCCCGGATGAGGGTCCTCAACCAAAGAGGAAGAATATGAAGACTAGGCTACCATCTCGGCCAGCCAAGCCTTATAGACAGCAACAGCAACTGCAATTGCCTTTGCCTCCAGTGCCCCAGATAGTGGCACAAACCCCGACTGCCTTTCAGTGGGTACCCCAGGCGGTGCCAGGTCAGTCAACCACATTCGCCCCAACGTTCGAAGGACAGTCTTCTTCCTTTCGTGCAAAACCTAGAGGAGCAGCCAGAGGCTCGTCTAGGCGCCCCTCAAGGGGAAGGGGATTCAGAGGTGGTCGTGGTCAGGGAGGCAAGACCTCAGGACGGCAGTCCAAGTGAAATGATACCGGTAGGAGGGAGACTGATGAAATTTTGGGATCGCTGGACCTTCGATCCCTGGGCCCAAAGCCTACTCAAGAATGGACTGGGTTGGAGCTGGTACAGCACTCCACCCCCATGCCTTCGGTTTTTCCAACACTCCACCCCCATTTTGGAGGAGTACGTTCAAGAACTGTTGAAGAAAAATGTGATCCGAAAGGTGAAGTCCATCAAATTCCAAGGGAGGCTGTTTTGTGTTCCCAAGAAAGACTCGGAAAAGCTCAGAGTCATTCTGGACTTGTCACCACTCAACAAGTTCATAGTGAATTGCAAATTCAAGATGCTAACACTGCAACACATAAGGACCTTACTGCCCAAGAGGGCATACTCAGTCTCTATAGACTTGTCAGACGCCTATTGGCACATTCCAATCAGCCGTCGACTCTCCCCCTACCTAGGATTCAGGCTACAACGAAAACTGTACGCCTTCAGAGCCATGCCATTCGGGCTAAACATAGCCCCAAGGATTTTCACGAAGCTTGCGAGCGCAGCTCTCAAACAATTACGCCTAAAGGGAATTCAGGTAGTAGCCTACCTGGACGACTGGCTGGTGTGGGCAGCATCCGAGACCGAATGCTTGCAAGCTTCCAGTCAGGTGATCCAGTTCCTAGAGTACCTAGGCTTCAAGATCAACAAGAAAAAGTCTCGACTTTCTCCATCCCAAAAGTTCCAGTGGCTGGGAATCCACTGGGACCTTTTGTCACACAGTTTCTCCATCCCAATGAAGAAAAGGAAGGAGATAGCGGGCTCTGTCAAGAGACTTCTAGATTCCGAAAGGATATCAAGACGCGAACAGGAGAGGGTACTAGGCTCTCTCCAGTTTGCTTCAGTGACAGACCCAGTGCTAAGAGCACAGCTAAAGGATGCAACCGGAGTTTGGAGAAGGTATGCATCAAACTCTTCTCAGACCTTGGTCCCAAGCCAGACATCTAAAGAAGTCTGTTCTTCTTCAGCCACCTCCCCCGTCGTTGACGATTCACTCAGACGCCTCAAAGGAGGGATGGGGAGGTCACTCTCATCGGAAAAAAGTCCAGGGGACTTGGTCCAAGCTATTCAGGACCTTTCATATAAACTTTCTAGAAGCTATGGCAGTGCTCCTTACCTTAAAGAAAGTCTCCCCGCGTCACTCGATCCACATAAGATTGGTGACAGACAGCGAGGTGGTTGTGAGATGCTTGAATCGACAAGGGTCGAGGTCACCACCTCTCAACCAAGTGATGTTAGCCATTTTCCGATTGGCGGAAAAGAAGAAGTGGTACCTGTCGGCAGTTCACCTTCAAGGAGTCCGCAATGTGACAGCGGACGCTCTATCCAGGTTCACACCGATAGAGTCGGAATGGTCCTTAGACGCAGGATCATTTTCCTTCATTCTGAATCAAGTCCCAGAACTGCAAATAGACCTCTTTGCGACGAAAGACAACAAGAAGTTGCCCCTGTACGTGTCCCCGTACGAGGACCCCTTAGCGGAAGCAGTGGACGCAATGTCCCTCGACTGGAACAGATGGTCCAGGATTTATCTGTTCCCTCCTCACAACCTTCTGTTGAGGGTCCTCAACAAACTGAGATCCTTCAAGGGGGTAGCGGCAATAGTGGCCCACAAGTGGGCGAACAGCATGTGGTTCCCCTTGGCGTTGGAACTACAGATGAAGTTCGTGCCGCTACCACATCCAGTTCTGACCCAGCGAGTCCAGAAGTCGACTGTCTGCGCTTCATTACAGAAAACCCAGACCCTGCAGCTCATGATTTTCTCGCCCTAGCAGTGAGAAAGCGCTTCGGGATTTCGAAAGCCAGCATAGACTTCCTAGAGGAATACAAGTGCAAATCGACTAGAAGGCAATATGAGTCATCTTGGAGAAAATGGGTGGCCTTTGTAAAGGCAAAGAATCCGCAGGAGATCTCAACAGATTTCTGCTTATCTTTCTTCATCCATCTCCATGGCCAAGGATTGGCAGCTAACACGATTTCAGTGTGTAAATCAGCTTTGATGAGACCCATTTTATATGCCTTCCAGATCGACCTAGGTAACGAGATCTTTAATAAAGTTCCGAAAGCCTGCGCTAGGCTCAGACCTTCAGCACCTCCAAAGCCCATCTCATGGTCTTTAGACAAAGTTCTTCATTTCGCCTCCTTGTTGAGCAATGAAGAATGTGCGTTAAAGAATTTGACGCAAAAAGTTATTTTCCTATTTGCACTCGCGTCCAGGGCCAGGGTTAGTGAGATCGTAGCCCTCTCGAGAGAGGCAGGTCGTGTTCAGTTCCTGGATGGGGGGGAGCTGAACCTGTTTCCGGATCCTACGTTTCTCGCCAAGAATGAGTTACCCACCAACAGGTGGGGTCCCTGGAGAATCTGTCCTCTGAAAGAAGATGCATCTCTATGTCCAGTAGAATGCCTAAAGGTCTATCTTCGTAGAACTTCAGACTTCAAGGGTAGTCAACTATTCAGGGGAGAAACATCAGGCTCAAATTTATCTCTGAATCAACTCAGAGCGAAAATGACATATTTTATTCGCAGAGCGGATCCTGACAGTACACCCGCAGGTCACGATCCGAGGAAAGTTGCCTCATCCCTAAATTTCTTTAATTGTATGGATTTTGAACATCTCCGTTCATACACGGGCTGGAAGTCTTCCAGGGTGTTCTTTCGCCACTATGCGAAGCAAGTAGAGGAACTTAAGAGATCTGTGGTAGCAGTGGGTCGTGTAGTTAACCCTACTGTTTAACTCTGCGAGGAACAGTGGTCTTAATTGGGACGATT
>NC_090730.1:50596139-50598639 GCF_036898095.1 Palaemon carinicauda
GCCAAAAATATGTTATCTTTAATATGTCCAGTGACCAGATACCCAGTGCCAAAATTGTTTTAGGACGTGATGAAACTATTGGATGTGAGACAACAACTGTCTACTGCCTATCACCCAAGTTGTATTGGCGTGATTTCATCAAACCCTAAAGAGTATGTTAAAGTACTGCAACGAAACAGGAAATGCATTTGACATCAGACTACCTTTAATTTTATTTGAGGTACGCAATGCTTACCAAGAAAGCATGAGACGTAGCCCTTTACCTCTCTCTTTTAAGTAAGTTCAAATATGTTGAGGAATACCTTGTAAATATTATTCCAGCACTATCAGTTCCTCTAAATAAGCCATCTCTTTCACTTTGGCATCCTTTATCAATCTCTTAAAACATCTATGTACCCTATAAATGTAATCAAGAAAAGTCATTTTCTCGTCCTTCCGCAAACTTCAGAAACTTTCATTATAGTATTAATGTGTCATTTGATACACTTGCAGCACGCTCCTCTTAACTTCTTGATAATCCTTCCTCTGTTCCGAGATAGGGCAAGATAAGCACTACGTCCTTTTCCTGTAAGAACACTTGGCATTAATACAGGCCATTTATCCTCTGGGCATTCCATTGCTGACGCAACCATTTCAAAATTATCAAACAACTCGTCGGGAGCTTCATCCATGAGTTTTGGGATCAACCTATATGCATTCTCCATATTAAACACGTGATCGTGCAGAGCAGTGGTCACACTTGTCTGTGTTGACGACATTGCACGATCATTCAACCGTTCCCATTACCTTGCATTTCTTGCTGTTTCTATTGCATTTTCTCTCTCTCTCTCTCTCTCTCTCTCTCTCTCTCTCTCTCTCTCTCTCTCTCTCTCTCTCTCTCTCTCTCTCTCTCTTCTCTTTTCTCCCATTCTGCCATCATCTTCAACTTAATAAAATTCTCTTCCGCTGCCATTCACCCAATCTCAGCCTCTACATTCTTATCTGTTTTCATTTATTCAGTTCATGGATCAACTGGTACTACAATTCTGCTTCAGCCATCTCGAAAAGGTCGCGAGCTGCTGCAATATCTTCAGGTAACTTTCTGGAATTTATCAATGCTTCTAAGTTAGACACTTAGATTTGGGATTTAATCATTCCACTCGTTGTATGGCCACCGCATGCCATTAAAATAGCAACCCATTGAGCTTTAGTTACTTTAGTGTTTGGCAATAACTGAACAATTGAGTTTTCCAAAAACTCCTGTACATTCAACTGAGCTATCTTGTTATTTACAAAGAATTATATGTCTCCAAAGATATATCCTAACAACACACGGAATCCTTTCAACATTAAATTGGTCAAGCTTTTAATCAAAACACTGCCATACTATTACCAATATTAAAAACACCCTCGCTCGATCCAAGGTCTGGGGAACCAAATTATTGATATTACGATTAGTGAATTCCATAAACTCCCAAACTCCAACCTCACCTGCGTTATATCAAATAAATCTTATACACAAGAGAAAACCTGTGAGCTCTGAGAATATTACGCAACTCCCAGACGTTAATAAATATGAACACTGAATATCTAAAGTTCTCTTCACGTTACTCTCAAAACAAAACTGGGTGATTGCTTTATTGTAAATGGAAACTATTCTAAAGTCAAACTCTTACTTAGATTCTATGTCATGGCGTACGAAGAAGTCACTGGCTTAAATATTGGTGACCGAAATAATGCACAATTTACAGAAAGATATATATATATATATATATATATATATATATATATATATATATATATATATATATATATATATATATACATATATCTATATATATATATATATATATATATATATATATATATATATATATATATATATATATATATATATATATATATATATATATATATTAATTTATATATATATATATATATATATATATATATATATATATATATATATGTGTGTGTGTGTGTGTATATACATATATACATATATATATATATATATATATATATATATATATATATATATATATATATATATATATATATATATATGTATATATATATATATGTATATGTATATGTATATATATACATATACATGTATATATATATATATATATATATATATATATATATATATATATATATATATATATATATATATGTATATATATATATTCTGTTAAGAATAACAATTGAAAAAATAACACAATAAAATGAATCGCTCGAAATTTAAATTTTATCTAGACCTTAGAATTATGACAAACATGACACTTCAAGAATAATAAAATTACTTTTTTCACTAAAAATTAGTTTACGAAAATATTTAAATTTGATATTTAAAGAAAAATTTAACACTTTAAACACTATAGGAGATAAACGATAATTACACTTGCATATAAGTAACTGTTATTCTTATGTCCCTTGGGCTCACACAAGATTACCGAACAGTTCAGGAAAGTAATTAAAATTCACTGTTTAACCTATTTACAAAGGGCCAGTCACC
>NC_090730.1:50603639-50613639 GCF_036898095.1 Palaemon carinicauda
CGAGAAACGTAGGATCCGGAAACCGGTTCAGTTCTCCCCCATCCAGGAACTGAACACGACCTGCCTCTCTCGAGAGGGCTACAATCTCACTAACCCTGGCCCCCGGACGCGAGTGCAAATTGGAAAATAACTTTTTGTGTCAAATCCTTTAACGCACATTCTTCATTGCACAACAGAGAAGCGAAATGAAGAACTTTGTCTTAAGACCATGAAATGGCCTTTGGAGGTGCTGAAGGTCTGAGCCTAGCGCAGGCTTTCGGAACTTTATTAAAGAACTCGTTACCTAGGTCGACCTGGAAGGCATATAGAATGGGTCTTGTCAAAGCAGACTTACACGCTGAAATCGTGTTAGCTGCCAATCCTTGACCATGGAGGTGGATGAAGAAAGATAAGCAGAAGTCTGTCGAGATCTCCTGCGTATTCTTCGCCTTGACAAAGGCCACCCATTTTCTCCAAGATGACTCATATTGCCTTCTAGTAGATTTGCACTTATATTCCTCTAGGAAGTCTATGCTGGCTTTCGAAATCCCGAAACGCTTTCTCACCGCTAGGGAGAGAAAATCATGAGCTGCAGGGTCCGGGTTTTCTGTAATGAAGCGCAGACAGTCGACTTCTGGACTCGCTGGGTCAGAACTGGATCTGGTAGCGGTACAAACTTCAGCTGTAGTTCCAATGCCAGGGGGAACCACACGCTGTTCGGCCACTTGTGGGCTACTATTGCCGCTACCCCCTTGAAGGATCTCAGTTTGTTGAGGACCCTCAACAGAAGGTTGTGAGGAGGGAACAGATAAATCCTGGACCCTCTGTTCCAGTTGAGGGACATCACGTCCACTGCTTCCGCTAAGGGGTCCTCGTACGGGGACACGTACAGGGGCAACTTCTTGTTGTCTCTCGTCGCAAAGAGGTCTATCTGCAGTTCTGGGACTTGATTCAGAATGAAGGAGAATGATCCTGCGTCTAAGGACCATTCCAACTCTATCGGTGTGAACCTGGATAGAGCGTCCACTGTCACATTGCGGACTCCTTGAAGGTGAACTGCCGACAGGTACCACTTCTTCTTTTCCGCCAATCGGAAGATGGCCAACATCACCTAGTTGAGAGGTGGTGACCTCGATCCTTGTTGATTCAAGCATCTCACAACTACCTCGCTGTCCATCACCAACCTTATGTGGATCGAGTGACGCGGGGAAACTTTCTTTAAGGTAAGGAGCACTGCCATAGCTTCTAGAAAGTTTATGTGAAAGGTCTTGAATAGCTTGGACCAAGTCCCCTGGACTTTTTTCCGATGAGAGTGACCTCCCCATCCCTCCTTCGAGGCGTCTGAGTGAATCGTCACCGACGGGGGAGGTGGCTGAAGAAGAACCGACTTCTTTAGAAGTCTGGCTTGGGACCAAGGCCTGAGAAGAGTACGTAGCCGAAGCGGAACTGGTCTTCTCAGATCTCTTCGCACGATTGATGCAAAACTTCTCCAAACTCCGGTTGCATCCTTTAGCTGTGCTCTTAGCACTGGGTCTGTCACCGAAGCAGACTGGAGAGAGCTCAGTACCCTCTCTTGTTTGCGTCTTGATATCCTTTCGGAATCTAGAAGTCTCTTGACAGAACCCGCTATCTCCTTCCTTTTCTTCGCTGGGATGGAGAAACGGTGTGACAAAAGGTCCCAGTGGATTCCCAGCCACTGGAACTTTTGAGATGGAGAAAGTCGAGACTTTTATCTGTTGATCTTGAAACCTAGGTACTGTAGGAACTAGATCACTTGACTGGAAGCTTGCAAGCATTCTGTCTCGGATGCTGCCCACACCAACCAGTCGTCCAGGTAGGCTACTGCCTGAATTCCCTTTAGACGTAATTGTTTGAGAGCTACGCTCGCAAGCTTCGTAAAAATCCTTGGGGCTATGTTTAGCCCGAATGGCATGGCTCTGAAGGCGTATAGTCTTCGTTGTAGCCTGAACCCTAGGTAGGGGGAGAGTCGACGGTTGATTGGAATGTGCCAATAGGCGTCTGACAAGTCTATAGAGACGGAATATGCCCTCTTGGGCAGTAAGGTCCTTATGTGTTGCAGTGTTAGTATCTTGAATTTGTAAAACACTATGAACTTGTTGAGTGGCGACAAGTCCAGAATGACTCTGAGCTTTTCCGAGTCTTTCTTGGGAACACAAAACAGCCTCCCTTGGAATTTGATGGACTTCACCTTTCGGATCACATTTTTCTCCAACAGTTCTTGAACGTACTCCTCCAGAACGGGGGTGGAGTGTTGGAAAACCCGAAGGCCCGGGGGTGGAGTGCTGTACCAGCTCCAGCCCAGTCCATTCTTGAGTAGGCTGTGGGCCCAGGGATCGAAGGTCCACCGATCCCGAAATTCCAGAAGTCTCCCTCCTACCGGTATCATCCCACTCGGACTGCCGTCCCGAGGTCTTGCCTCCCTGACCACGACCACCCCTGAATCCCCTTCCCTTTGAGGGGTGCCCAGACGAGCCTCTGGCTGCCCCTCTAGGCTTTGCTCAAAAGGAAGTAGACTGCCCTTCGAACGATGGGGTGAATGCCGTGGACTGTGTCGACACGGCCTGGGGTACCCACTGAAAAGTGGTCAGGGTTTGTGCCACGATCTGGGGCACTGGAGGCAATGGCAATTGCAGTTGCTGTTGCTGTCTAAAAGGCTTGGCTGGCCGAGACGGTAGCCTAGTCCTCATAGTCTTCCTCTTTGGTTGAGGACCTTCATCCGGGGGAGACTTTCTTTTGATAGCCAGGCCCCACTTCTGGAGAAGGTTTCTATTCTCCAAGGCGGCCTTATCAACTACTTCTTTGACCAAATCGGTAGGGAAAAGGTCTTTGCCCCAAATGTTGGAGGAGATTAGTTTCCTTGGCTCGTGCCTCACCGTAGCCGAGGTGAACACGAACTCCCTACAAGCTCTCCTCGCCTTGACGAAGCCATAAAGGTCCTTCGTCACTGTGGCCAGATGAGTCTTGGCCACCACCATGAACATTTCATGGACCTTGGGGTCACTTGCCATCGTCTCAAGAGTAGTCTGAAGAGACATTGAGGCAGCCAGTCTTTCTTTTGTCTCAAACTCTCTCTGCAAGAGAAAGTCAGACGGCTTAGGGAGGTCCTCGTCGAACTGACTTCCCAACTGAGAACGTAAGATGGATGTCCTTCCAGTCTTTGTGGTCCATAGGTAGGGCCAGCGACAAGGGTTTACACTCCTTTTAGTACAGCCGCAAACCCTTTCTGTAAAAAGGGGAAGGCTCTAGCAGGAGAGGACACAAAGGAAGGGAGCTTCTTGCTCAATGCAGCTACTTTTGAGTTAGAGAAGCCCCTCTCTTTCAACGAGGATGAAAGCAGAGCTTGAGCCTTAGTATGGTCCATCACTATGACCTCCTTCGGCTCTGTTTCCTCCTTTGAAGCTGGTTCCTTCCTCAGCCGGACATAACAGTCCGGATATGATGCCTTGCTGGGCCAGAATTCCACCTCCTCTAGGGGAACTGAGCCCAGCTTATCCGAGATGACGATCTTTCCAGTCGTCATTGGCATGTGCTCAGCATACCTCCATGGGTTAGCATCTGAGCACAAGGGAAGGTCTTTCACATTGAGCCTTTTCTGGGGCCCATGTGATTCTGCAAGGCACTGCATCCGCCGTTCCATAGCAGCCGCCTTCTCCTGATTCTCCTTCTGCATTTGTTGGATCATTCCAACAATCGAAGAGAGGGCCTGTCCCAGCTCTACTGGGAGACCGGCCGATGTTGAGGGAATAGGCTCTGGAATCTGAACCGGAGTAGCCGACACCTCGTCGACCTCTTCCTCTACGACGTCCGGGGCTTGAACTTCATCCTGGCCTTCTGCCAGGAGGTCTTCTTCCAAACGCTCGTCCACGTCAGACATCCTGTCATCTAACTGGATGTCTTGCATCGCGACCGCGACTTCAGCATCCACCTGGATCTGACCTTGGGGGATCTCCTCTTGAGGCTGGGGAATCACTGCATCAGCTGATGCCTTAGGGAAAAGATACGCCCTCATCTTCTCACTTGGAAGATAAGGGCCAGAGGTGTTCTTTTGGAAGCCCCTTACCCAGGTACGAAGCTTCTCCCTTGCTATATCCCTTGATTCCGCCGTCCTAGGGGAATCAAAGGCCTCAGTAATCAGGTTAGTGCACACAATACATACCTGAGTGTCCCAATACTGGAGATCATCCTTGGAGACAGCGCATGCTGCGTGTCTCCTACAAAACTCATGTCCGCAGAGGTTCTTGCTGCGGACGTTGCAGAAAACATTTCCGCACTTCGAAGGGTCCCCCTGTAAAGAGAAGAAATTTCCATGAGTATCAAGTGAACTATGTATCACTGGATATGCATAGTATAGCATAACAATTCATAAAGGAAAGACACACACTTGTGTTTCCCTCACAACCCATTGTTGCAGCCTTCCAGATAATAAAATCAAATGGTTAGTCTCTTCTAGAGTAACCAATGCAAGGTTTCCAAAGGAAACAGGTGGAGCTCACACCTAAGCAATGATTTTAAAATCCTGGATAATAGACAGGAAAGAACTCACTTTCCTATCTGTAGGGCAACAGCAAAGGACTGTGCAAGAAAACACAAAAGTGTTAGAACACACAGTGCTGTACCAAAACCCATACCATAGTTTTCTTCTTACTGTATATGTTATACTGAAGAATACTAGTACAGTATAGGAGGATACGTGCCGGCCGGCAACACACCATAACTAGCTTTAAAGTATACTACTTAACAGCTATAAGGCGGCAGAACTCTGGTTCAAGTGCATGTGCCGGCTGGCAGCAACTGCCGGCCGGCAACAGCCAATGTCGGCCGACAATGGCTGCCGGCCGGCAACTACACAAGGTAGTACCCAGCTGCCGGCCACACTCTTGGTGACCGGCAGACAAGGGCTGACATTAGCCGGCCGGCAAAGGTACAGGACCGATGCCAGCCGGCAGCAAAAGAACCAGAGGACTACACCCGCCCGGCTGCCGGCCTCATAGGCCGGCAGCCGGGTCGGGTACAGCACTAGAAGAAAAATAGGATGGATGCCGGGATAAGAGAGTACACTACCTCCAAGCCCGGCAATCCGAAAGAGTGCATATAAGGAAGGGGAGAATATAATTCAGGCTTCCTGACCAATGCCGTCTGGCTCTACAGGCAGGCATGGATGAGGGACCAAGGGAGATCCGGGCAGCACTCAAAATATAAGACCCTTGCCGGCCGGCAGCTCTGCCGGCCGGCAGGGGGCTGAGTCAATTCCACATCCTAACCTATTCTAGGTCCAGATGTAGAACAACGTACAGTACTGTAATGGCTAGGCCATTACGGAGATAGAGGGGGAAGGGACAAAAGAGGGTCCTACCAACCTTGCTTTAGTGACGGATCACCCGCAGCCAAGAAACTTATCTTAGCCTAAGGGAGATCCAAGGGGGGAGGCCAGCAATACTTGCCAGCTCCCAGAGCACCAAAGCAAGGAAGGTGTTGCCACTCCCAGGGAAAGAAACTTATCCTCCCCCGAGAACAGCAACAAGGACTAGTCTGGTTGATCACAAAAGAAGGAATCATATCCACAGAAACCTTCGGTAGTGACCTAAGGAGGCTAAGCCACCTTTGTCTGTGTCAGGCCAGCGAGGGAGACTCTACCCCAAGCCAGACAAACACAGACTCAGACTAAAAAACTCTGTTGTTCTGTCCCTCTTAGAACCAGACTTACTGGAACAGGAAGGTACAGTAACGCCCCAGTATAGTTTTATCGAAAATAAATTCGGAAAAAACCACTTAGGGATAAGCCCAAGGCTTAAACAGAGGGAAAGGGATTGCAGACCTTCTCCGAAGAAAAGAAAGCAACCGGGGAGTATGAGAAAGTATACTAAGGCTCCATAAGCAACTTAGCCTAGGCACCAAGAGAATCGATTACCTAAATCACCTAAACTCACTCGTATACTATCTTGGAAATATTCCACACAATCTTAAATGTATACAACATAGCCTAAAGCTTCAATAAAATTTTAATACACTCGGAAAACCCAAAATCATGCATGAAGTATTAGGACCAAACGACTAGGCTACATGGCCTAGCGTAGGCCAGAATGGCGAATACTTTGCCAAAATAATACTAAGCACGAAAGGAAATCCTATGTAATGTTAAATAGCTAAAATTTATTAAAGCAAAACATCCGGGAATGTCGCTCTGGCTAACTAAACTTTTACCTAGCGAGCGACAGCGTCTATGACGCCTCCGGTAGGATACGGCTCTTGTAACAAAGATTAATCCTATTAATCACTCAAAAATTTACCAAGAGCCTACATTTATACATAAAAGACATGGTACTCAACTTATCAGAAGCCGACGAAGACGGAGGAGCCATGAAAAGCAGAGTAAATCCAAGATTTGCGAGAAACCCAGGAAAAAACACCGAGTTGTTAAGCTACGCAAAAAGGAATACAGATGGCGCCAGGATTGGCGCCAGGCACGCTTACGAATCGGGAGATAGGGAGCCTTGGGAGCGGCTCCCCCTTTTTCTCTCCCGAATTCGTTTCTTGCCAACTGCCCCCTGCGAGACGAAATCTCTGTTCGGGATGCAGATTGCCATGTGGCGTGTCAAGAATACGTCCTCTGATATGTCGCGATATCCCTTCAGGAGGGATATTCGCTCCAGGAGTTAGAATTCTGGTACCTTAAGGTAAATTCTCTGGGAATATCGCCGTAGTTGTAATATACCCTAGGAAGCTACCCTATAGGAACTTCCATCAGGACGACATGGCTTGAGCCCAAAAATATATATATATATATATATATATATATATATATATATATATATATATATATATATATATATATATATATATATATATATATATATATGTGTGTGTGTGTGTGTGTGTGTGTGTGTGTGTGTGTGTGTGTATATGTCATTGCTGTAATTTTCTATCTCAAGTTATTCACTTAACCACAGTCAGCTGTTATTCTTTTTAGGGTTGGGTAATAGAGAAAGGTATGAAGAGCGGAATTCTGCAAATACTTACTGCCCTAGTACCCTTACCAACTCAATGTCCATTTCCTCTGCTTAGTTGATTAACACTAAATACTGCATAATACTATTTTTTCTTACTTTGATTTTATCATCTTATAAGTATTTTATAATTCATTGAAAACATTTTCATATGTGTACAGTGAATATGTACATGCGAAGGCAACACTAGGTACTTGACGCAGTAAGGCTACAGTCAGTAAACTATGTAACACTACAATAGTCATTAGGACAATTATAACAACAAAAACTGTTGCTCCTATCTAATATAAAACTACAGTACATATAATTCATGTACAATACTGCACAATATAGTTAATAGATAATGATATACATTACTGTAATGATGTACTCTATAATATATATACAATGATACTGCATTCAAGATTAACTAAGTGTACATGTTTTAAAATATATCACTCGCTGGTACTGTATTGTATAATTTTGTAATATGTGTACAGTACTGTCACTACACTACAGCTTAACTTATGAGTTTGCTGTTTTCATTCAGATGACTCACACTGTTTGACAACTCACTGCAAACATAGCCAACATTTGTATATTATAGAGTATAGTATATGTAGTAATTTACGTAGAGTATTGTATAGTATAATTGATAAGCAACACTGTACATTTCTTTAATACTGTATTGTACAATATGTATGCAATGATACTGCATTTAAGACTGACTAAAAGTACATATCTTATACAAAGATCACTAATCATTTTGTATGAAGTTCCAAGTAGCAGTCATGAAGTATGATACAACTCCTGATGTACCGTCTCTTGCACAGTACTGTAGGGATTCACACATCCACAGTACATTAATACATTAATATAAACTATGTCAAGGAGTATGTATCACTGTATACAAATACATCACTCTTTTACATCGAAGCGTGATTCTGTTAAAGAAGGATCCAAACGGGGTATGCACTCATACATGACAATAAAATGAGTCAGCATGAGATGGGATGTTCTGCTGAATGGAGAGGAAAGTGGCACGAAGAAAGCTCTGTGAAAATGAGTGAAGGGTATTAGATTTATTGCGCTAATCGCAAACTGACGGGTATGTGATTTTTTTATAGGTTATATGATTTTCTGTGTCGCGAGTAAGTGAGAACGAGAAAAATTAACCTGCGAAAAGAGAGGTGGGACACACCATACCCGACTCTCTCTTGGCCAAATTTTTTTCATAATACGTTTTGCAAAATTCCTGAATTGCTCTTAATCTCTTTCAGTATTCCTTTCTTCTTTCTCATATGTCCTAGGCATTTCTCAATCACACATCTTTAGAAGGGGCAGTCACCCAATGGGTAACATGATTAAGTGGTACAGCATTTGTTTATCTTCTTGCTGGTTGTAAATTACTCAAAGACTACAGCTTACTAGTTAACCCAACTTTTAAAAACACCATTAGTCTGTAGGAAAAACATAGAGATCAATCAAACGAAAGTGTCATTAAGACGATAAAGACGAAAACCTTTGGCAATGAGCAAGCAATATAGTCTTCCCACTAATGACTCGCCAACTACCTTAAATGCTGTTCCTTTCTAGGGCCAACAAGTTCAAAGATTAAATCGTATGTTTATTTGATGATACTTTACAATAAAGAATTTTTTTCGACTTTTCCCTTTTTTTTTTTCTGTGTGTGTTTATAAATTAATCTACTTGCTACCCGGAACATATTACATTAACATTATCATGATAATATATTTTTTTTTATTAAATTACTTACCATTAAAAGTTTCTTGATAGTATCTTATAGAATTTAATTGTATTAGTCATGATTTCTCCAATTCCATTATATGCTTTAGGTTAAGCATTACGACCATAAAAAGTATGTTTTAAGGTGTAACCAATGGAAGGAAACAAATGTTCAAATATATATATATATATATATATATATATATATATATATATATATATATATATATATATATGTATATATATAGATAAATAGATAGATAGATAGATAGTTATATATATATATATATATATATATATATATATATATATATATATATATATATATATATATATATATATATATATGTGTGTGTGTGTGTGTGTCTGTGTGTTTATGTGTTTGTGTGTGTGTCTTTTTTATTTGTTCACTGTCTTATTTGCGTTTTACATGAAATTGGAATCTTGCATCATGTTTTTACATCTACATCTTCACCGGATACCCTCTAGTAAAACCACTCTGCCATGAAAATTTAATCTTATAAAAGGAATTTACCATAACAGCCACGGACGTTGAAAGCAGCGGTAGGTCATAAATCCAAACTCCTTGTCAGAACCCAACTCCATCTTTTCGAAACGCTTCATAAATGTCTGGGTTGAAAGAATATAATCTCTAAGCAACATTGTGCAGGAGGGGAAAATTTTACAGACAATTATCTTGTCATGAAGTGAATGGATGGTGAAAGGAGAGAGGGTGCAGGAAACTGCTTTTAGTGTGTTTTATATGGAAGAAGGAATATAGGGAAAAGGAAAGATAAAACGTTGCCAAAGCGACGTCCGTTTAAAATAAAGAAGGAAGTAAATATAAAAAATCACCATAAAGAAAAATAACGTCAATAACTGTTGCACTCAGATAAAATCTAACTTAACCAACAACTTGACGGTAAGCCATGGGAGCCTGAAAATATATGGTTTGATTACTAAATTATTATTTTTTTTTTAAATATTGTTTTGATACTAATAATAGTAGAGTAATATTTTTGTTGCTGTTTTACATCACAATCATTTCCCCCCCCCAAAAAAAAAAAAAAAAAAAATTAATCTACCTTTCAATATCAGTCAACCAGCAGCAGTCTATTCCTGGCCTGTGCATAAACTTTTTTTCTAGGATCATGTACTATTTTTTCCTCCATAAACTTGTTACCTCAATATATCTAACACTAATAAATCTTAGGTCCAATTTATATTGATCTGATTTAAATATCTTTAAGGATTCATTGCCATTCAGGGGA
>NC_090730.1:50618639-50629372 GCF_036898095.1 Palaemon carinicauda
CTTACATCATATCACCTAATGAGACATCCAGGACGTTCATAGAAATGGTCTTTAATCAAAGAAGGACCCAGACAAGCTGAAGAAACCAAGTTAGAGTCATTGCAGCAGGACATCAAAGCCGCTTTGAGGATTATATGAACATTATTCGAAAACAACTTATTGAAAACAATTATTCGAAAACAATTATTTGAAAAAGTCATTCAAATGGAAAATTATTCGAAAGAAATCTATTAGAAAGGATAATTTTTCGAAATGATAATCATTCAAAATACTTGTAATCCCCACAAGGGCGCAGGGAACTATCCTTTTTCAGGACGATATGTGAGGGTGATGACCATGGGCTTGAGGCCCTTTGGAAAAGGCTCATTTCTTCCATCTTAGAGAACGTTTGTCAAGTGGCTGCCAAACGATCAGAGTCTACACTCTTGACTCTGGCAATCACTGCGGGCCGCATCCTATTGATATGGGGATAAATACTGTGATTGGTGGGAACTGTGGGCACTTTGCAAAGTTCTGTTTGGAAAACTTCTGTGTACGACATGGGTAGAGGGGATACGGGTTAGGCCCCCATGGGTACGCCGATGTGATGTGCCAGGTCATAACGGGCGGGTTCAACAGGTGTGGACGAATAAGATTCTGCATTAACTAAACGCTGATGTGCCACATCAACTACATGAGAAATTTCCAATGGTCTTTGGTACTACCAGATGATAGTGTGAGTTTCCTGTATTCGTGGGAGGGGATCTCAGATCTGCTGGCAGCTACCAGACAGGCGTCAGCAGGCTTAGAATAGCTATGTCATGTTTTGAAATTTGACAGTGGAAAAAGGGAAGGCAAGCACCAGTGGCTACCAAAAACCCTACACCCGTACCTACATCATATTAAAAGAAAAAAATTAGTGACATGGAAGTCCTCTGAAAAGGAGGAAGAAGAAGAACCGGCAAACCGGTGTGTTGTTGTACGAGGACTTCCTAGTAGAACGCCCTTTTTTAACAGGATAATACAGTAATGACATAATGTTATTTAGTAGTGAAGGTACATGAAGATATAGCGAATCGCCTGTACTAACAGTGACACTTGATAATAAAACTGTTTTCAGTTTATTGACGAAATTCGAGAATAAGTTTTCAAACGAGGACCTACCAGTCGAAGTATGACCTGGGGCTCTTGTTGCCCTAGGCAGACGTTGGTGCTCGCCGTGCGCTAAAAATCCTCTTGACACTACTGTGTTATTGTTTAACAGTAAGTACCATTAATTTTCGTGTTTGAAACAGGGACTCACATAAACAATATTCGTGATGGAAACTCCATTTTCTTGGAGTGATGGAAGGGTGTTTAGTAGAAGGTTTGCTGCTGAAACGCCCATCAAGCGACAGAATACAATAGCAATAGTTAGCCTTGATGGTTTCATTGAATTTTTATGTATGGAAAAGATACTCAGTGATGTCATGAAATTCGATGATGATGAACTATATGGAATTCAAGTTATTTCTCGACAGAAATATTACGTTAAGTTCAAGCATGAATCTACCTTTACAAGAATTTGTTCTGAATATGAAAATGAGGAGTTAACCATTGACGAAGGTAAATTGAAGGTAAAAGTGTGTAATGTATCAGGTTCGAAGATATATGTAAGTGTAAGAAATGTTTCGTTTGAAATGAGTGATAAAGAGGTTGTTTTAATTTTAAGTAAATATGGCGAGGTATATCGTGTGAGGCAAAGTAAAGTCTTGGGAAATAGGTATAAACAGGTTCTAAATGGTCTTAGGAGAGTAATGATTATTAAGAAAAAAGACATTCCTTCAAGTTTATACTATAAGGGTTAATATTTATATTTGTGGCACAATGGATAAACACACACGTGTCGAAGGTGTGGAATGAGTAGCTGTTTTGCAGCGGAATGTTCCACTCCCTACTTAAAGAGAACTAATATTTTCAGTAACAATGATTTTCCTGAGTTACCGTGGAAAGGAGGGGAAGGAATCGAGTAGTGGGTTCAAGAAATAAGCCGAAACAATCTTAATAATGAGAGTAAAAATGCTGTTCCATTAGAATAGAGCTTTATTAACAAAAATGAAGGTGTTATTGAGATTTTCGTGCAAGAATCAGATCACTAGACTGTAAGTGGAAGCTGAAATACATCAAAGTCTTACCCAAGATGAGGAAATCGTCATACCGTATGAAGGACGGGGAAACCGCTATTGGAAATAGAGAGATCCGTACTGACGATTTTTTGAAAAACTGTACAAAGCCAGATAAGGTAAATGGAACACAATCAGGGAAAACCCAGGATGGTGTAATTCGAGTAAGTCAGCCAATAGAAGATTGCCAAAATACAATTGAAAATAGGATGGCAAGAATTTGAAACGAAATCAGTGAGGTCAAAGAATAAAGTGTAATTAAAGTTATAGAAAACGTATTAGGACAGGATGATGAATACGAAGAAATAATGGAAGCGAATGAACAACAAATTACTCAAGATGATGACGACAATGACCGCATGAAATTATCTATAGATATTGAAGATGTTACGGAGAAGACATTCAGGAAAGAAATATCTGGCATCCATGAGTCGTTAATGGTCAACCGTATAACCAGCCAAGGAGGAGCGGTAAGCGGGTGTTTTGACTAAAAGCCACCTACTGCTATTTGCTCATATCAGAACCATGAATCACCGTGTGAAGAGAATCAAGAAGGATTCAGTGGAGAGATTCAGAAGGAAAGGGGTAAAGATTATGGGAAAAGGAGTGGAAAAAAAGGCAAAGTTCAGTAGTCGTTGGGCATAAGGGCTCAATGCTGAAGAGAAGAATAGACTCTTTAAGCAGCGAAGTAGACACGCCAGGTAACAGACTGTTGCAAGTTAAGAAAAAGGAAGAACTACTGACTAATTACAATGAATATTAATCTAATAACTATAAATGTGAATGGTCTGAATGACTCTAGGAAGCAATATATTGTAAAATCCTTTTTAATTCAACATAGAGTTGATATTGCTCTCATTCAGGAGCACAATGTGAAAATGCAGAAAGATTTGTGTGTTCTCTGCGATTATTTTGATGTATGCTTTAATTGTTCCTTATGTTATGAAGGGGGTACATTATTTTTTGTTCGGAAAAACTCTGGAATTAAAGTAGACAGGTGTGAATTGCACTGGGATGATAGAATTATAAGTTTAAGTTTATCTATTTCAAATATTAAATTGCAAATAATCAATATATATGGTCAATTTGGTAATAATTTTAAACGGGAAGGAGATGACCTAACAGGTACCGAACTTCTCTTTTACATGAAGGGAAATGTCGACAACATTGTAATTGGTGATGACTGGAATTGTGTGCTTAGTGACCATGATTGTACTAATCCAAATCCCCACAATAAATTTATATCTTTGAAAAACTTGGTTAGAAACATTGACCTAAAAGATGCATGGCTCTCATTTAATAATTCTGTTGAATTTACTTTTATTAGGGGTAACTATGGTGCCAGACTTGATAGATTCTATGTCGCTAGATTATATGAGAGAATAGAAAATGTAGAATGTGTCGAAGTTTCCTTCTCTGATCACGCTGCCATAAAAATTAGATTAAACAAAAATCACAGTATTAAGGTCGGAGTACCATTTTGGGAGATGATTTCATCACTATTGAAAGAGGAAAAAATAAAGTCTCAGTTTAAGGATCTTTGGTTCAGTCTTATTATGAGTATTAATAGATTTCAGAACATTAGTTTATGGTGGGAGGTATACACCAAGCTAAATATAGAAAAGTTTTTCCAAAGGTGTGATAAGATGAAAAATACGAAAGATTTGGACTGATTAATTATTTTTAATGTAGACTAAAAATTGATGTTGCAAAATGGATGGTTTTGATAAGGGTAAAATTGATCATATAAAGAATCAAATTACAGACTTGAAAATGGTGGAAGTCGGAGGCATCAGGTTAAGAGCAAAATTAGAAGATTTTAATGAAGGCGAGAAACTGTCAGCATATTTGATGAAGAAACAGAAAGAAAAGGCCATTAAGAATAAAATACAAAATCTGTTGTCGGATAATGGAGAATATTTAAATTCTACTGAAGCCATTCTACATTATACAACAACTTAATATAGGAAATTATACCAGAAGATTGATTTAGATACCACAGAACAACACGATTTGTTGTCAAGTATAGATAAGGTGATAGATGAAAAGGATAATGATTTACTCGAAAGTGAAGTTACTCTGGAGGAGTTCTGGATGGCTACAAAATCAAAGAATTTGAATCGGACTCCAGGTGTAGATTACCTTAATCCCACAAAGGAGAAGAGAGGGATAGGTTGAGGAACTGGAGATCCCTAAGCCTTCTTTGTGTTGATCATAAAATTATTTCTAAAATTTTTAGTAACAGAATTAAAAATTTCATTGATAGAATAGTTTCTCAAGGGCAATTCTGCGCTGCGCCAGATAGATCAATAGTTAATTGTAACTTGCTTGTTAGGGACATCATATATTTTGTAAATGAGAAAAATCTGGATTGTGCAATTATGTCTCTTGACTGGAATAAAGCATTCAACCGAGTGGATATAGAATTTCTACTCAAGGTGATGACAGCTTTTGGTTTCGGAGGTAATTTTGTTCCACTGGTAAAAATGCTTTATAAAGGTATATGTAACAATGTGTATAAATCATATAATGGGTAATCCTATCAATGTTGAACGATCTGGTAGACAAGGATGTACTCTATCAATGATACTTTGTGTTATTCACCGAGAGCCTTTGTATAGGCTAATTAGGAAAAATAGAATAAGGCCAATTAAACTTCCTAGACAAGTTTCAGTTCATGTTGTCGGATATGCTAATGAGACAAACATCATAGTTGGAACAGAAAATTGTATCATTGAAGCCGAGTCAGTAATTGTGAAATACGAAAAGGCTACAGGAGCGGTTCTAAATAGAAACAAGAAGTCCAAAATTATTGCCATCGGTAACTTCCGATGGAAAACCACATGGCCACTTGATTACCTGAAAGTTTTGATTGATTCTATAAAGAATTTAAGATTTTTTTTTATTCGAATGATTATGTATTAGGTTTGAATAGTACCTGGGATAATATTGCTAATAATGTTGAGACATCCTTAAACGTGTTGAACAGTAGACTTTTAACCTTGCACCAAAAAGTTATATATATTAATGCTTGTCTGTTATCAAAACTAAGGTATGTACCGCATGTGAATTCTATTCCCATACAAGTATGCAAAAGAATAAACAAGGTGGTATTTCAGTATATCTGGAATGGTCGTCATAAGCCTATTAAACAATCTACGCTAAAGCTTAAGAGAAGCGAATGGGGTCCGTGTATCCAATACATACATGACAAAGCTTTGAGTATCTTTATAAGTAGTTTCTTAAAACTGCATTTGTCGGTATCAGAACCCAATGTTTTGATGTATTACACTTGAAAACTTAGATTAGATGGAATTATAAATTATGTCTTAGAATGTAATGCTTATGGATTTACTGGTAATGTATATTATAATGTGTGTATAGATAATATAAGGAAAATTATTCGATGCAAATATTTTCCAATAATGAATAAGTTAAACAATTTATAAAGTTATTAGAAAAGGTGAAATTGCACAAGTTTGGAGAATTTCCCTCTGTTCGACTGGTAAAACATTTGGAAAATATTTACAGTAAATGCATTGATGACCAGGTTAGAACTGTTATTTACAAGTATATTCACCAGCCATTGCCAGCAAGGAAAAAATTACATGTTATGAAATTGACAGATTCTTCATATTGCATAAACCGTGGGAAAGAGGATGTCCCTATCCATATGTTTTATGATTGTGATAAAACGAAGAAAGTGCTAATCTGGGTAAGAAAATTAATGAGCTATTTGTATGATACAAAATTTAGTAGAAGTATTGAACTTATTTTTTTTATGTATTTTCCGAATTAAGTAGAACAAAAAATAACATTAGTAACATTATGGTCAGTATTTATATAGTAACATTGTGGTTGATCAGAGACCATATTTGTGAAATGGATGTTGTAAATATCAGAGACCAAATAAGTCTAACATTTTCATACAAAGATATATTATGAAGCAGCGAAGGATGATTAATGGAGAAAGATATAACAAACTTTTGGAATTAAGCAGAAGTAAGGTGTATCAAATCATTGTGAGTTAAGATGTATGGAACATAATATTATTTATGTAGCATAAAAAAACCTATTGTAACTGTATCTGTACAATCTGTCTTGAGGTAATAAAAAAAAATAAAAAATTCAGTTTTCACACGTGACTTAAGTACTGTAGGTGGTTGGAGGAGATGGCAGACAAAAAAAAAAAAACTCAGCAGCGAGGTCAAATGGGTCTCCTTACATCATATCACCTAATGAGACATCCAGGACGTTCATAGAAATGGTCTTTAATCAAAGAAGGACCCAGGTAAGCTGAATAAACCAGTTAGAGTCATTGCTGCAGGACATCAAAGCCGCTTTGAGGATTATATGAACACTATTCGAAAACAACCAAAAGAAAACATTTATTCGAAAACAATTATCTGAAAAACAGTCATTTGAATGGAAAATTATTCGAAAGAAATTTATTAGAAAGGGTAATTTTTCGAAATGACAATCATTCAAAATGCAAAATTCTTTATTCAAACAAAGGTTTTAGAAATACGCAAATTCAAGCATACAAGAGAGAACCATTTTGAACACAAATCTTACTATTAAAATAAATTCATAATAGAAACATTATTACTTAAAAGAGCAAGTTATGCGCTACAACACACAAATACTCAAATACCGAATACTTGTTAAAGGTTGCCACTAATTTTCTCAGCCTTCTATTTAAGTCATGGTATTTCTTGGAACTCTTCATATATGTGCTTCCTGCTCTTATTTTCTCCATATGAATGTTTTGCAAATCCTGCTCTCTTTTTAGAGTGTCTAGGAATTTCCACATTGTAGGATAAAGAGATGCCATTAGGTGTAAAAAATGCCCCATGCCACACTTCAGGGATGTTGTTAGTCCTAGGCAAATCAGTATTGATTCTCAAAACAAGACCACATATTTATTCCACAATAGAGCTACGGTAATGACGTCTTCAATTAAAAACAATGCATAATTGTTAAAAAAAAAAAATAAAACAGGATTTATAATTAAAGCATATATGCTTTATTACAATAATGTTTCTATGGATTCAGTAAATTTGTCTATGGGAACAATGGCTAGGGTGAACAGCATTCGAATTCTTAAAGCACATTTGAATCCGCATTGTATCTCACTTTAAGATCACAATCGCATATTTTTCGAATAATTATCATTTTGTATAACTGGCCGATCAAGTAACTTTTTTTCAAAGAAGTTTCCATTCGAAAAGTATTTTTTTTTCATAATAATTGTTTTCGATTTATTGTTTTTCGAATAATTTTCATGATACGGCTTCGAAAGTGCAATGAAAATGTGCAACCATTCCGATGGCTGCATGGTTGTATGCAATTGTCTGATGTTGGGTGAATCCCATGAGATTTGCTAATGATGTCCAGAATTGAGAGGGGAGAGTAGTACCACTGTTAGAAGTAATATGCTCAGGGATACCAAATCTCGCTATCCATCATGAGAGTAAAGTGGATGTACATGAGGTTAATGTTGCAATTTGAATGCGTTTGGCTTCAGGTTAAAGAGTGCAGTGGTCAATGATGGTAAACAGGTATTGGTGTCCTTGTGATGTGGGTAAGGGACCTACTACGTTGACGTGAATGTAAGCAGAACGAGGCTGAGGCTGAGGAAAGATGCCCACTCCTGAATCCATAAATGGATGTACTTTTGATTTTTGCATGAGGTGCAAGTACGAACTCAATCCTTAGCATACTAGCAATGCTGTTTCAAGTTAAATTTGTCTAAAGTAGCTGTGAAGTATATCACCAAGAGGGATGTGAGATGCCATGGCTAAATTCAAATACATGTAGGTGCAGGGGGTCAAGTATTCATGGTCATGGCCTAACAGTAATGATGTCACAGAGGGGGGGGGGTGTCGGCATTGGAGTTATTAAGCACATCTTCCCCAAGGAGGATTTTTGGTACTCTGTATCTTTTCATTGGACATATGTCAAGTCATTGTAGTGCAATATCAGGTGAAAGGGAGCCAATTTGTTTATTGACAAGGCATCGGCAAAAGGATTAATTTTCCCTGGGACCTGTTGAAGGGTGCCGTTGTATTACACCAGAGTCATGTGGCCAGTGCAAAAGATAAAGGAAAGGGCATACCCCCTAAGACGTGGTGAAAGTGACAAACAACAAGCACTGTATCAATTCACTGACAAAGGTAGGATAGGTGGGTTCTGCCTTGGACAGATTTCTACTGAAGTCGATGGGAGAGGCGAGCCATTGAACACCTGCTTGACTACTTCACCAATATAGCAACATCACTGGTTTTGGTGTAGAGAAGTTGAGGTCCTTGTGGCACGAGAAAAGTTAGAACAGCAGCTTTTGATAGGACATTCCTTTTGTTTTCGAAGGACGCCTCCTGAAGATTAATTGATTGATTGATTTGAAGTTCTCTGTCATCCTGACATCGAAGGTCATTGATGCCAACCGCATATGGTGATAAATACTTTGATTATTGGGAACCGTGGGCATTTTGCAAAGTTCTGTTTGGAAGACTTCCGTGTACGACTTGAGTAGATGGGATATGGGTTAGGCCCCCGTGGGTACTCTAATGTGAAGTGCGAGGTCATAAGGGACGGTTTAAACAAGTGTTGAAGAGTATGATTCTGCATGAACTAAACACTGATGTGCCACATCAACCACATGAGGAATTTCCAATAGTCTTTGGTGCTTCCAGATGATAGTGTGAGTATCTTTTACCCGTGGGAGGGGATCTCAGATCAGCTGGCAGCTACCTGCCAGGCGTCAGCAGGCTTAGAATAGCTATGTCATGTCCTGAAGTGTGACATTGGAGAAGGGAAGGGCGAGTACCAGTGGCTACCAAAAACCACAAAACCGTACCTACATCATATTGAAAGAAAAAATTTGTGACACAGAAGGCCACTGAAAAAAGCGAAGGCTTACTTATAAGTATTTTGGCCATTGCCAATCATCAACACATTTTTTCTCGAAGCAGAACCGAATCTGGAGTGGTAGTAGCAGAACTGCAGTTGATGGCTGGCAATAAAAAGTTGTCGAGATTGTTGGTTGGGCTGTGAGCATGAGTAGCATATTTGGATGTAGGGTGGCTTGGGTTCCGCTCCTGTATTTCAAGGTGCGGGCATCTGTGTCTTACCATATTCATGTCAGCTTCAGTTAGTGTTGAATAGTTGTCCTCTTTTTCAGGATTAGAAACGTTGACTGAGGTCTTGAAGGTGGGGAAGGGGCTGTCCATAAAGGCGTCGACTTCAGTCATCGGGTCCTTTCTTAGGCAAGGTATTAATATTTGGGATGGTGGCATGTACAGGTTTGAGTTGGCCTTGTACTTGTACCCAAAGGGCACGAAGTTGGTTCACTCCCAGAGGAGACCTTTCTGTGGCATATTGTAGGCAATCGATACTGGTTATTTCTTCAAGGGAAGCTAAGCCTTTTGATCCCTTACGGGCTTTTTGAGAGAGCTGGAAAATCTTCGCTATTTAGGCGGCTGGTATTGGTGAGTACTTCCTCAAGAGGTGCTTTGATGGTGTCGTATACTACTGGGAGGTTGCAGGGGTTGCAAACCCAGTCAGAGATTTTTCGCACAATGTCCCCGGGTATTGCCACGAGTACAGAGTCTGCTTTGCTGATGGAGCGAGCCGCACCCTAATGCGAAACTCAATTTCAGTGCACTGAAACAAGGTAAACGCTTCTTTTCTGGTGAAAGGAGGTAGTTTCATCTGTGCAGTACCGGTCGAAGATTCAGAGTCTGTGGTTGGCATCGTAAAATTTGAGGGTGAAGAAGTGATCGGAAAGGCGCCGGAGGGCTGGTCACTCCAAGTTAATGTTACCTATTATTTTTTCAGGAGAGAGTGAGATATAGGAAAAAAGTAAAAGCATTACGGTGTATGAGTGTCTATGAAACATGTGTGGTACAGGGTAAATATGAGTAGGAATGATGTTATGGTAGTAAATTGAAACTACGAAATTGAAGCAATAAGTATTAATATGGCTGATGGAGGGATGAGAGTAGCAGATGCTTATATATATCCTTATGGTCATTATAATCACCATTTATTATTTTTGCCGAAGATGGAAGAAGCGGAAAGGCTTGAGGCCCAACGGTGGCAGAGTACATAAAGGATTGTATAAAGTCAATGAGAATGGAAGGAATAATTTGCAGGTAAAGATTTTTAATAAGCATATATAATCCCAAAACATCAACCAATAGCAGGAAAAGAGTACATATGAAAATTTTTATTTTTAGGGTTTTACTAAAAGAAATAAAATTATGGCAGATCAGAAGTAAGGTTAAGGTAGAAGTGTTTGCAAGGTGTTCGATGAGCATCTAACTGACATTTTGCATCGGTTCGTTAAGCATATTGATAACATGGATGTTTCATGGATTGTAGACTCATTCATGTTTCAATAGCTAAAGTATTTATGATCATAGTGATGTCTTTTCTCTATCACCGGTATACTATAGCAGCCGTTACCATTCAGTCAAGACACATTTGTCTCATATAAATTTTTGTGGAGAAAGCTTCGCGTACACCAGTATTTTCATACAAAGGGGCACTAAATTTGTGGAAGGTAAAGTACCTTCCATACTTTCTTTT
>NC_090730.1:50634872-50637372 GCF_036898095.1 Palaemon carinicauda
GTATCCTTATTATGCCGGGCGGTAAAGCTTGGCTTTCTTATTAGGCCTGTTGGTTAAGCCAATAGTTATCAGGCCGGGCAGTAAAGCCATGCGTCATTATTAGGCCTGGCGGTGAAGCCAAGAATCATTATCAGGCCAGGCGGTGAAGCAAACGGTCATTATCAGGGCAGGTGGTGAAGCCAATCGTCATTATCAGGCTGTGATGTGAAGCCAAGCAACATTATCAGGCCAGGTGGTGAAGCCAAGCGTTATTATTAGGCCAGGCAGTGAAGCCAAGCATCATTATCAGGCCAGGCAGTGAGGCCAAGTATCATTATCTGGCATGGCGGTGAAACCAAGCATCATTATCACGTTGGGCGGTGAAGCCAAGTGTCATTATGTGGCCGGGAAGTGAAGCCAACCGTCATTATCAGGCCAGGCGGTGAAGCCAAGTGTCATTATCAGGCTGTGATATGAAGCCAAGCATCATTATCAGGCTAGGCGGTGAAGCCAAGCGTTATTATTAGACCATACAGCGAAGCCAAGCGTCATTATCAGGCTGGGCAGTGAGGCCAAGCATCATTATCTGGCCAGGTGGAGAAACCAGGCATTATTATCACTCCGGGCGGTGAAGCCAAGTGTCATTATGGGGCCGGGAAGTAAAGCCAACTGTCATTATCAGGCCAGGCTGTGAAGCCAAGCGTCATTACCCGGCCAGTCGGTGAAGCCAAGCGTCATTATCACACCCGGCGGTGAAGCTAAGCGTCATTATCAAGCCGGGCGGTGAAGCCAAGCGTCATTATCAGGCCAGGCAGTGAAGCCAAGTGTCTTGTCTTTATCAGGAAGGTTGGTAAATTCAACAGTCATTATTAGACAGGGCGATGAGCCCAAGCGTCATTATCAGGCCGGGCGGTGAATCCAGGTGTCTTTATCAGGCTGGGCGGTGACGCCAAGTCCCATTATCAGGCTGGGCGGTGACGCCAAGTCCCATTATCATGCTGGGCAGCAAAGACAAGCATCATTATCAGGCTGGGTGGTGATGCCAAGTGTTATTATCAGGCCAGGCAGTGAAACCAATCGTCATTATCACGCTGGGCGGTGAAGTCAAGCGTCATAATCAGAAGGTCGGTAAAGCCAAGCGTCTTTATCAGGCCGGGCGGTGAAGCCAAGCATCATTATCAGGCTGGGCGGTTAAGCCAAGCGTCATTATCAGGACTTGCGGTGAAGCCAAGAGTCTTTATCAATCCGGGCGGTGAAGCCAAGTGTCATTACCAGGCCGGGTGAAGCCAAAAATCATTATCAGGCCTGGCAGTGAAGCCAAACGTCTTTATGAGGCTGGGCGGTGAAGCCAAGCGTCTTTATTGGGAGGGGGAAGGAAGTCAAGGGTCATTATCTGGCCAGGCAGTGAAGCCAAGCATCTTTATCAGGCAAGGTGGTGAAGTCAAGCATCCTTATAATGCCAGGTGGTAAAGCCAAGCGACATTATCAGGCAGGGCGGTGAAGCCAAGCGTCATTATCAGACCAGGTGGGGAAGCCTAGCATCTTTATTAGGCCGGGCAGTGTAGCCAAGCATCATTATCATGCTGAGCGGCAAAGCCACGCGTCTTTATTAGGCTGGGCGGTGGAGCCAAGCATCATTATCAGGCCAGGCGGTGAAGCCAAACATTTTTATCAGGCAGGGTGGTGAAGCCAAGAGTCTTTATCAGGCTGGTCGGTGAAGCCAAGCGTCATTATCAGGCCGGGTGGTTGAGCCAAGCATCATTATGATGCTTGGCTTTACCACCAAGTGTCTTTATCAGGCTAGGTGGTGAAGCCAAGAGTCATTATCAGGCCGGGCAGTGAAGCAAAGCGTCATTATCAGACCGGGCAATGAAGTGAAGCGTCATTATCAGGCCGGTTGGTGATGCCAAGAATCATTATTAAGCCTGGCAGTGAAGCCAAGCATCATTATCAGGTGGGGCGATGAAGCCAAGCATCAATATTAGGCCGGGCCATGAAGCCAACTGTCATTATCAGGCCGGGCAGTGAGGCTAAGCGTCATTATCAGGTCAGGCCGGAAAGCTAAGCGTCTTTATCAGGCAAGGTGGGGAAGCCAAGCGTCCTTATCAGTCCGGGCGGTGAAGCCAAGCGTCAATATCAGGCAGTGTGTCTGTGTGTTTGTGCATGTGTATGTGTGTACATTTTTGTGTGTTTCTGTGTGTTTGTGCGTTTGGGTTTGTGTTAATTGTCAAAAAATTTTAAACAACTATTGTAAGATATATAATTAATCGTTTAAATAAATTAGGATTTTATTAGTAGCGGTTTTTATATGCCAAGATTAACAAATTCTCTTTCATCAATATTATTTATGAAAAATAAATGTATTATCATAATTTTTCACCTTACACAGTTTATTTATATATCATAAAGACATGACGAATTTGTAGCCTCTTTCCGTCCTCTAGCAAGAGAGGAACTTTTTTTCTTATTTGTGATATAAGTTAGACCTACAATTTTTTTTCATTCTTCACTATGTTGATTG
>NC_090730.1:50642372-50644872 GCF_036898095.1 Palaemon carinicauda
GAAAGCGTTTGTCTAAATCAGATATCAGCAAAGATCCACCTATACTGAATTTTTTTTTTCTGTGTGATAAGAAAATAAGAATTTGCTACCATCACCAATCCACAGTTGCTATCATGGATATGGAAACTGCACCGAATCCAGGCATGTATATCACTGGCTTGTCTTGGCTTACAGTCCCCAGTTGCAGTTTAAAAGCTGACTTAGATGGAAGGAATTTACATTCCACCGCAGGGATGCTAAGAATATTTGCAATAGAGCATGCCACGTTTGGAAAGTGGCTCTTGAAACATATAGCATCAAGATCCTTTCTAAGGAAAAAGATCTTTTTGTGTTGTTAGAAGAACTGAAAGATTAAAAAATTGGGATATATACAGTAATAAGATGAAGGGAAATTAGAAGTATTGGGGAACCGTATATAAAATTAATAAAAAGCCATATATTTTGCTTCAGATGACATTTACTGAACAAAGGAAAGGTGTGGGTTTCCTTGTTAATGAATATCTTCAAGGTAACATAGAATACTTTTATAGTACTAGTGACAGAAATGCCGGATTATCAAAAATAATGTCAAGTTTAAACTAAAGATCCTCTAAATGTATACATCAACAACATCATAATCGGAGGAAGAAATAGAAACTTTAAGAAAATCGAAAAAATATATATGATAAATATATATTAATCAATTTACACTTGTTATTGATGATTTTAATTCTAATAAAGAACAGGGGAGAATCAGTTGTAGGTAAATTTGGAGTAAGCACAAGGAATGATAGCGGAAACATACTTGTAGAATTTCCTGAAAGAAACAGTCTTATAATAATGAATACCTTCTTTTATAAAAAAAAAAAAAGAAAAAAGAAAAAAAAAAAAAATGGACAATGAAAACGGCAAATGGAGATACGGAAATGGAATAAAAGGTTTGATTTTTACTTGAAAAGTCGATTTAGTTGAAGATATTAACTATGTTAAACAAGTTTTAGGGTCAAGCAATAATAGAATCGTGAGAAGAAAAGTTTGTAATAAGATAAATTTCTTACAAGTTTAGTAATAAAAAAGAGACTCCATCTTAAATGATGAAATGGAAGCAAATAAAAAAGAAATGAAGGGTAATTTGATGAAATTTGTATTGGAAACTACATAAAAGATTGGTGGAAGTGTTCATAAACAAGATCAAGGAAAGTTATCAGTGAAGACCAAAAACCTAATAAAGAAAAGATTGGAAATGATAGTAAAATTCGAGAAACATGAAGTAAAATAAGCGGAACTATCCAAAACAATAAATAACCTAAAAGCCCAAAATAATAGTAAACAGAATCACAACAAAACTTGGGTAACATTAAAGATAGGGAAAACTATCAAATTGATGTAAAGAAGACTTGGAACAGGGTGCCAACAGGTTTTGTGATAATGGATGAAAATATAAATGTTACCAACAAAATAGATGGATTGATTCTATACAATACTGATGTAAGAAATACATTTGCCCCCCCCCCCAAAAAAAAAAAAAAAAAAAAACCCTTAGTCAATGCATAAGGAAACACTAGAAGTAAAGAATACAAAAAAAAAAAAAAAAAAAAAAAAAAAAAAAAAAAAAAAAAAAAAAAAAAAAAAAAAAAAAAAAACATAAAAAGAGGCAAAAAGAAAAAAATCAGAATCACTTGGCCTAACAGTTGATTTAATAATAGATAGAGGATATTTTGTAATAATAAATTTCTCTGATCTTTAACACACAAGGTCTGCAAATTTTATTTTTATGTATATATTGGAAAAACTTTATCAATATAGTAATTGACAAAAAGAGTGACATGAAAGTCGTAGATAATATTTTTTCCAATAAGTTCAGTCGTAATGATATATAAAACATTTACAAAGATCTTATAAAGACAAATAGAAAGACAGTTAGACTTTAATCGACTAGAAGTGGACGTTAATCAACTGACAATATCCATGTAATTAACCAGCTAATGAAAGAATCAACTGAATATGACAAACCATTATGTAACAGATTTATAGATTATGATTCTGTCAAGACTTCACAATAATGAAAACCCTTCAAAGACAAGAAATAGATCAATGTTATGCTAGAATACATGAAGATATCTCTAAAGGAAGTACAGAAATCGTAAAACTACATAAAGGGAGTGAAAGGAGTTAGTCAGGGAGACTCTATCTCTCCTAAATTATTCACAGCATGCCTAGAAGAAGTATCAAAAAAAGAACAGGTTTGAAAATATAGAAATTAATACTAACAGGGGACACCTTAATAGCTTAGGGTTTACAGAGGACATAGTGGGGTTTAGCGAGTCATGTAAAGAAGTCCAAAAGATGATAAAAGATTTGCATAGATAACACAGAAATGTAGGACTGAAAATTAATAAAAGGAAATAGGATAATATTTAATGAAAATGCAGACACGACAATTAAGACTTATGGACGAGCGTCTAGCGATTGTTAATGCATATCCATACTTAGGAGAGACATTAATTGTTACCCCCAAGAA
>NC_090730.1:50654872-50656011 GCF_036898095.1 Palaemon carinicauda
AGTAGCTTGTAATCTATTTCTTAGAAGCTTGAAAATCTCTTCCTAAGCCTACTTATATAAAGAATTTGAAATCATTCGTAAACAACTCTCCCACCTATTTTACTCGACGTACGTCATAGGAAAGACCATCAACACAATATATTATAAAGATCGTGATGTTACCAACCAAAGAGATTTTAAAATTAAGATAAAACTCCCATAAATAAGAGGTATTAAAGAACTATATAAAAAGATATCAAAACTGTGTACCCTTTGACTTCTTCATATCCCAAGACCATAGGAACGCCCTTATTATTGTTTATCCTAATAAACGAGATATAGAATACGGCATTTATGAAGTGCCATGTGGGGACTGTGAAAAAGTCTGCGTTGGACAAAAGGGCCGTTCTTTATCTCAAAGATTATCCGAACATAAAAGATCTGTTTGGTATAGCTTTGAAAACTAGGGGATTTTCATTCACCCTAGAGATTTAGGGCATCAGATTAACTAGAGTGTGTCGTCTTTGCTTTTTAAAAATACCTGTCCGTAGAGAAAGAAGATCCTGGAATCAACATTCATAAATCAATCAAACACAATGAACTTATCCGGAGGCCAATGAAAAACTGACACAGGGGATACTCTACGGAGACCAACCACCAGTTATGCATCTGAGGTCAAGTCATACTCCAAGCAGCTCAACAATACGAAGACACACCTGGATGTAAATAAATTTAGCTAATTCTTCCGGCCCTTATGGAAAAAAAAATAGAACGATTGTTGTTATGAACCGCCTTAATGGTTCAACAGGTTCTTTAAAAAAAAACTAAAAGAATTGGGACTGGAATGAACCGATGGACTGCAACAACCAAGGGGTGGGTAAAACAGAAAATACTCAAGTACCTTAACCTAGTTTATTTTACAAAAATTATACAATAATTAAAAGTATATACAATAATTACAATGAGTACAGGTATTGGGAAGCACAGAGACATAAATGATCGTTACCACAAAACCTTTAAAATCACAAATACAGTTTACTTGAAGTTAAAGTACATGATAAACAATTGTCAAAATTAATCAACAACAAAAAACACAGTAAGCAGCAGCCATAAAAAATTAATAATAGAAACTTCTCATTATTATACAAATAATAAATACG
>NC_090730.1:50676511-50699011 GCF_036898095.1 Palaemon carinicauda
TAGTGTCGTAAAACTTTTGCTTTTTTAATGTTGGAAAGTGTGTCTAGATGATCTGGCTACCCATGCGTGATTTTGTTTTTGTCAGATACGACGTAGTTATTGGTATAATGGGTATTTAACTGCGGTTGCCAATTTCTGTTTTTTTTCAATATTTGTAAAAATTTACTACGTAGTAAGGAATTGCCGTATATTATTGATTTTTTTTTCATGTTTATGTGTTAGAAAGTGTGCCTTGATGGTTGGGCTAACACGTGCATGTCTTTTTTTTTTATCTGAGATGCCGTATATTAGAATGTTGGGCATTTTTCCGCGAGTGCCCCTTTTTATTTGTTTTGCATTTTTTTGCTTAGTCATGTTACCGTAAGGAATTGGCAAGTAGTGTCGCAAAACTTATATTTTTATAGTGTTGGAAAGTGTTTCTAGATGATCTGGCTACCCATGCCTATTTTTTTTTTAGCCAGATATGGCGTATATATAAGTATGTGTTCGATTTTCCTGTGATTGCCATTTTTTCGTTTTTTCCCATTTCTTTCAAAATTACTACGTACTAAGGAACTATCACAGAGTAATATTTCATTTATATGTTTATTTGTCGGAAAATATGCCTTGATGGTTTGCCTAGCACGTGGCTGAAATTTTTTTTTTCTGAAATGCCGTATATTAGAATGGCCATTTTTCCACGAGTGCCCCTTTTTATTTGTTTTGCATTTTTTTGCTTAGTCATGTTACCGTAAGGAATTGGCAAGTAGTGTCGCAAAACTTATATTTTTATAGTGTTGGAAAGTGTTTCTAGATGATCTGGCTACCCATGCCTATCTTTTTTTTAGCCAGATATGGCGTATATATAGGTATGTGTTCGATTTTCCGGTGATTGCCATTTTTTCGTTTTTTCCCAATTCTTTCAAAATTACTACGTACTAAGGAACTATCACAGATTAATGATTCCTCTAGATGTTTATTAGTCGGAAAATTTTGTTTACTTTTTTTTTGATTGAATATCATCAAATTTTTTTAGCTAAAATATTGTTTTACATTTTTTTTTTCGATTTTATTTCCCTTCAAAAAAATTTTTTTGGGTCAGAATTTTAATTTTATAGTCGTAAAATAATCGACAATTATCCAGCAACCCACCATACAATTTTTATGCATATCCAATAATAATTAGATTAGTAAATAACACCTTGCAATTGACATACCCTTCCTACATTTCAAGTGGCAGATTAAGGAGTCTGAGTCAGTGTGGTTGGCGGCCATTTTGTGGACATATCCGAAGCGTAAGCTGCCCTATCTATATATATTCTTGTTCCCTATAGAATTTGTGATATTTTTGTATATTTATACCTGCATAAATATCATAATATATATTAAATATATGTATTTTTTTACGAATTTTCCAAGTACTCAAAAAATTACCTTTAGATATGGCCCCTGATATAAATGTAATTTACAAAATAATGAAGATTTTTTTACATATTTCTATTTTAGGATAACATATGTTTATTCCCTAAAAAAATTAGCCACTTCCTATTTCATTTGGGTACCCAAAAAAATTCATGAAATTTGGACAATTTTTTTTGGCCAAAAAAAGTTACCCTTTTTTTCTCATTTCAGATCTTCACCTCCATGGGTCTGACTTCATCCAAAATACATCAAGATGTGTCCTAAACATTCAAGAATCAATTCCTAAAAGGATTTGTGTATATATGTATAAACTTTTTTTTTATGAATTTTTATGTCAGGTCTTTTTTTTTCTACTTAATTTTTTAAAATATTTATAATAAATAGTTTTTCTGCAGATGAGTAGTATTTATCTTTACAGTTGTTTTAAGCATTCATTGAAGTTTTTTTTGGCAAAAGAAAAAAGGAGGTTACTGCAAAAACTGATTTTTCAAGAATTTTTTTTGGCGTCGGGGTCGTTCGCGTCCGAGTATACCCTTAAAGGGGTGTCCGAGGACCGTACCTATCCAGGGTTAAGGTATCCCGAATTCTATCTCCTTGAGCGAATACCCCTTAATAATATAACCGGGATATCGCATAATATCAGAGGACTTGTTCTTGACACGTCACTTAGCTATCTTCACCATGAACAGTATTAACGCTTCGAGGGGTTACAGTGACAAGAATCTGAAACGAGAAAGAAAAGAGAGCTGCTCATAAGGCATCTCTCCTATTCTGTTTCCAGTGTTTATCTGATGAAGGCTGTAGCGCCCTCTTTATTCCTTGTAGCGATATACGAGGTGCTACAGATACTGTATTATAGGGAGGGGTCAGTAAGCTCTTTTATAATAAAAGGAAGGGTGTGTCCATCAGGATGACATGGCTACCTCACCCAAAAAGGATTTTTCGCTACGGTCAAAATCGTTTTTTTTGGCTCAGGGTATATCGTCCTGGTGGAAGTTTACCAGAGCATTACTGTATCTGTGGATTCTCAATTGGTGCCGTTCTCTCAAGAAACTATTTTCCTGGTCCGTCTAGACCTGGAGACCTATGATGTTACCGTCATACATCATTTCATCTAAGCATGAACTATGTTAGTTCTTCTTGCCCCATACAGGGAAGAGTCGTACTAGATTCTGGAAAAAGTCTCGAGGAGTAAATAATAACTCTGGGTGACAAATTGACAAGCTTGTATAGTGGTCTCGCCCTATACATTTACTGTAAAGCAAACTTTGTATAAGAGTCACCAATGTCAGAATGAATTTGTGACATCTTCCCCAATGTGACTACTCTTATTAACTATTGGATGACAGTTGTATCCGCACAGGAACAAATTTTGCATCTCTGCCACTATCCCGTTAGGGTACAACATCAACCCTTCCTAAGGAAGTGTTAAAGTGAGTGGACTTTTGCTTGAATCAGGGAACAATCTTAAAAGACATACCATAATAAAATATCCATATTTTAATTTTAATGATCAGTACATTTCTAATAAAATGAGTGTTTGTGAATAAGATGCAGGGTTCACTATGAACTAGTTAAAATTTAATAAACATACATATCAGATCAACATTTATAAAATCTATAAAATGTGGATGATATGCATTAAAGCATAAAAAAACAGTCAGCAGAAAATATTATTTCGTCTATCAGGAAACAGATTTGCCACTTCAATTGAATTATTAATGATAATGATACAGTCTGTACACTGTTTATTTACACTAGCGTAAGAAACGCTTGGCACAAGTGTCCATATTATGCTATAGTTCACCGACGTCACTGGAACAGTTCGTAAGGACACTTTCGTGGCCTATCGCTCAGTGTGTAGTAACATAGAGTGACTACACACGCACCCACTTAATTAATTGTCCAAAATTAATTACACTGTTTCTCGCAGATTTAAAACCGAAGGTTAAAGAATTCTACCTGCTGCTACCACAGACCTCTTAAGTTGCTCCACATGCTTCGCATATTGCATAAAGAACACCTTGGATGACTACCAGCCGGTGTATGAACAAGGATGTTCAAAGTCCATATAATTAAAGAAATTTTATGGAAGAGGCAACTTTCCTCGGATCATGACTAACGGGTGTACTGTCTGGATCCGCTCTACGAATAGCATGGGTGATTTTTGCCCTTGGTTATAGATAACATTGAACCCAGGGTTTCTCTTCTGAACAGCTGTTCTCCCATAAAGTCTGAAGTTCTATGAAGATAGACCTTTAGGCACTCCAATGGACATAGAGATGCATCTTTCTTCAGAGGGCAGATTCTCTAGGGACCCCACCTGTTGGTGGGTAGCTTGTTCTTGGTAAAAAACGTTGGGTCTCGAAATAGATTCAGTTCTCCCTCCAAGAACTGGATGTGGCCTTTCTCTCTAGAGAGAGCCACTATTTCACTAACTCTGGCCCTCAAAGCGAGTACAAGCAGAAATATGACTTTCTGCATTCCTCATTGTTCATTATTTATACACAATGAAGAATCTTACCTAATGACCATGCAAAGGGTCTTTGGAAGCGCTGAAGGGCTAAGCCTAGCATGAGCCTTTGTAGTTCTTTAAGAACATCGTTAGAAAGGTCGACCTGTAAGGCATATGGTATCTGTCTTGTCAAGGCAGGCTATAACAACAGAATTGCGTTGGCTGCTAAACCCTGCTCATGAAGATGAATGAAGAATGATAAATAGGAACTGTCAAGATTTCTTTTGGTTTCTTCGCCTTGACAAAGGATATCTGTTTCTTCCCTGAAGCCTCATAATATCTTCTGGTTTCCTTCAAAAGTCTAAACTGACTTTTAACACCGAATCTTTTTCTCATCGCTAAGGAGAGAAAATCTTGAGATGTAGGTTCTGTGTTTTATGTGATGAAACGAAGACAGTCGACTTCTGTACTCACTGAGACAGGGATGGATCCGGTAGCAGTAAGAATTTTAGTCGTAGTTCCAATGCCAGAGGGAATCACACGCTATTTGGCCACTTGTGGGCCACTATTGCGGCTTTCCCTTTGAAGGATCTCAGCTTATCGAGGACCTTCAAATTTAGGTTGTGCAGAGGGAACAGATAAATACTGGACCATCTGTTCCAGTCTAGGGACATAGCGTCCACTGCCTCCGCTAGCAGACCCTCGTATGAGGACACATAACGATCTATTTTCTTGTTGTCTTTCGTCGCAAAGAGGTCTATCTGCAGCTCCGGGACTTGACTCGAAATGAAGGAGAACGATCCTGCGTCAAGGGATAGAGCATCCTCTGTCACATTGCGGAACCCTTGAATGTGAACTGCTGACAGGTTCCATTTCTTCTTTTCCGCCAAATGGAATATGGTCAACATCACTTGATTGATTTGAGGTGACCTCGACCCTTGCCGATTCAGGCATCTCACTATCACCTCGCTGTCTAGAACCAGTCTTATGTGGGTCAAGTACTGCCATGGCTTCTAGAAAGTTGATGTGAAATTACTTGAAAAGATTGGACCAAGCTCCTTGGACTCTCATCTGATGAGAGTGACCTCCCAAGCCTTCCTATGAAGCGTCTGTGTGAATAGTAACTGACGGGGGAGGAGATTGAAGAAGTATTGATTTCTTCAATTGCTTGGCATTGGACCACGGCTTGAGAAGCGTTCGCAGTCGAGTCGGTAGTGGTCTTATTAGATCTCTTCGCGCGTTTGATGCGTATTTTCTCCAGACTCCTGTTGCAACCTTTAGCTGTGCTCTTAGCACTGGATCTGTTATCGAAGCTTACTTTAGAGAGCCCAGCACTCTCTCCTGTTCGCGTCTTGATATCTGTTTGGATTTCAATAGTCTCTTGACAGATCCTGCTATTTCTTCCCTCTTCTTACCAGGAATGGAAAGTCGATGTGACTCAAAATTCCAGTGAATTCCCAACCACTGAAATTTTTGAGCTGGAAAAATTCGAGACTTTTTGATGTTGAACCTGAATACCCTATGTTCCAGGAACAGGATCACTATCTTAGAAGCTTGCATGCAATCTGTCCTTGATGCTGCCCACACTAGCCATTGTCCAAGTAGGCTACTACTTGGACCCCCTTTAGGCATAATTCATGGACGGCTGCGTTCGCGAGCTTCGTGAAAATCCTTTGGGCTATGTTTAGCCCGAAAGGCATGGCTCTGAAGGCGTAAAGTTTTCGATGTAACTTGAAGCCTAGGTAGGAGGAAAGGTGACGATTAATTGGAACGTGCCAATAAGCATCAGACAAGTCTATAGCGACAGTATATGCCCTTTTGGGCAGTAGGATCCTTATGTGTTGAAGTGTGAGTATTCTGAACTTGTAGTTCACTATGAACTTTTTGAGTGGCTACAAGTCTAGAATGACTCTGAGTTTCTCTGAGTCCTTCTTTGGAACACAAAACAGCCTTCCTTGGAATTTTATGGACTTAACTTTCCGGATTACTCTTTTGTCTAAGAGCTCTCAGACATATTCTTCCAGAACAGGGGTTGAGTGTTGGGAGAATTGAGGAAATTGAGGTGGAGGACTGCTCCAGCTCCAACCTAGTCGATTCTTTATAAGGCTCTGGGCCCAGGGATCGAAGGTCCAGCGATCCCTAAATAGCTGTAGTCTCCCTCCTACTGGAAGTATCTCACTTTTGCTGTTGTGCACCTGAGGCCTTGCCTCCTTGACCTCGTGCTCCCCTGGATCCCCTGCCTCTTGAAGGGCATCTAGAAGAGCCTCTGGCTGTTCCTCTAGCTTTCGAACGAAAGGAAGAAGTCTGCCTTGCGAAGGCTGGATTAAAAACTGGTGACTATGTCGCCACTTGTTGAGGGGCCAGCTGGTACGTGGTTGGAGGTTGAGCCACTATCTGAGGAACCGCGGTCACAGGAAGTTATTGTTGTTGTTGCTGTCAGTGGGGTTTGGCCGGCCGAGAGGATGGCTTAGGCCTTTTTGTCTTCTTCTTGGGTTGAGGACCCTCATCAGAAGACTTTCTCTTAAGATCTGAGCCCCACTTTTTGAGAAGGTTCATATTCTGTGTGGTGGCCTTGTCTACTACCTCTTTAACCACTTCGTTGGGAAAGAAGCATTTACCCCAGATACGAGAGGAGATCAGTTTCCTCGGTTCGTGCCTCACCGCAGCCGAGGCGAACACGAACTCTCTACAGGCTCTCCTAGCTTTAATAAAGCTATAGAGATCCTTCGTAACTGTGGCCAGCTAGGTTTAGGCCACTACCATGAACATATCCTGGATCTTAGGGTCACTTGCCATCGATACTAATATCGTTTGCAACGACATCGATGCCGCAAGTCTTTCCTTCGTCTATTGCTCTCTATGCAAGAGAACCTCCGGCAGTTTTGGAAGTTCCTCACAAAACTGACGTTCAGCGATATCAGCTTCCAGCTTCCCGACTGAGAAGGTAAAGTGTACGTCCTTCCAGTCTTCTTGGTCCAAGGGCAGGGTCAGAGATAACGGCTTACACTCCTCCAAGGTGGGGCATGGTTTCCCTGCCTCCACCGCCTTTAAGGCTACCTTATATTCCTTTTCCATGAAGGGAAAGGCTCTGGTAGGAGAGGCCACAAAGGAGGGAAGCTTCTTACTCAAGGCAGGCAACTTTGAGTTAGTGAGGCGCCTCTCTTTCATCGAGCTCGCAAGTAACACCTGAGCTTTACTATGGTAAAAAACTATGACCTCCTTCGGCTCCGTCTCCTCCTTTGAGGCTGGCTCCTTCCTAAGACGCATATAGTAGTCCGGATAAGAATCTTTGTTGGGCAAAAATTCCACCTCTCCCAGGGGAATTGCTCCCAACTTTTCTGAAATCCTGATCTTCCCGGTTGTCATTGGCATGTGTTCGGCATACCTCCAAGGATTGGTATCCGAGCACAAAGGAAGATCCTTCACGTTGAGTCACTTCTGGGACCCACGTGATGCTGCGAGTCTGTGTATCTCCAGTTTCATCGCAGCTTCCTTTTCATCATTCCTCTTTTTTATTTGTAGGATCATCTCAACAATAGAAGAAAGAATCCTTCAAAGGTCATCTGGGATAGCAGACGATGTAGAGGGAACAGGTTCTGGGTCCGGAACCGATGTAACTGACACCTCGTCGATTTCTTCCTCTTTTACTTGAGGAGCCTGGGACAGCTCCTCCTCCTGACCTTCTCCTAGAAGGTCCTTCTCAGTAGAATCCGACACCTCAGACACCTTATCTTCCAATTGGATGTCTTGAAGGGCGGCCGAGACTTCAGATCTACCGGATTCTGGGCGGTTGGTATCTCCACTTGAGGCTGAGGGATGATTGCATCAACCGATGCTTTAGGGAAAAGGTAGGCCTTCATCTTTTCATTTGGATGGTAGGGGGCTGAGGTGTTTTTCTGAAAACCCCTCACCCAGGTTCGTAACTTTTCTCTGCCAGCACCCCTTGACTCCGTCGACTTACGGTCGTCAAAAGCCTCGGTAATCAGGTTAGAACATACTGTACAAACCTGAGGGTCCCAATACCGGAGATCACCTCTGGAGGCTGCGCATGCTGCGTGCCTCCTGCAAAGCTGATGTCCACAGAAGTTCTTACTGCAGACATTACAGAACTTCGGATGGTCCTCCTGTAAAGAGAAGAAAAATCCATGAGTATCCAGTGAAGGCTCTTCACTTATATCAAAACATATAGCTTATATAGAAAAGCTATAAAAGAAAGAAGGAAATACACATACTTGTATTTCATGTCCAGTCAATTGTTGTAACCTCCCAAGATATTAAAACTAAGGTTAATTCTATTCTAGAATACCTTATGTAATTTCCTAAACGGAAATTTAAGGTGTAGTTCACACCTTGAAATATACGGGATAAAATGAATACAGAAAGAACTCACTTTCTATATATTGTACGGTCTCAACAAAATGTTGTATAATATAACATTAAGTATGTTGAAGAACTTTAGTGTTATCACAAACTCTGTACTATAGTTTTACTAATGCAGTGTGTACTACATGACAAATAGTGTAACTACTGTATATCGCATGTTGTTGTGCCTTCCAGCATGCACCGGTACGCCGGCACATGCCAGCTGGCATCTACCCCTGTATAGTTAAAAGACATACTACCTTTAACTAATAGGCGGCAGGCCACTGGTTCGCAAGTGTGTGCCGGCCAGCAATCATTGCCAACCGACAGCTGTATTTATACTGCCGGCAGGCAAAGGTAGCAATACCCATTTCTGCCGGCAGTGGCTTAGAACCAGAGAACCTTCACCTGCCCGGCTGTCGGCGGTTAAGCCGGCAGCCGGGCTAGGCGAACAACACAATAGTCAGAGAAACAGTATGGATGTAAGGTTATAAGGCGGCTTTGCCATACGACCTTCCATCCAGAAAGAGTGAACTTATGGAAGGGGAGAATGTAGCATTCAGGCTTCGAAGGAATCCATAGCCTGCCAGACTCTACCGTCGGACATGGAAGGGAGACCAAAGGAGGTCTGGGATTCACTCTGCAAAGAACAAGGGGTCTCTGCCGGCTGACACGTTATTGCCGGCCGGCCGAGAGCTGAGCCGGTCCTCCATCCTAACTTACACTAGGTCCGGAAGTAGGACTACGGGCAAAAGAAAGAAAGAGGGGGGGGGGGAGGGATAAGGGTCCTATAAACTTCGTTCTAGCAAGAGACACACTCAGCAGTTAGGGAAGCTCATCCTAACCTAGAGTTGTATATTAAGGAAGAAGATTGGCAATACTTGCTATCCTCTTCCCAACCAGAACAAAGTTAGCTGAAGTTATTTCGTCGGGCAATAGAGAAAACTCATTCTCCAGGACGAGAAAAACAACACCGGACAGTCTGCTAGACCACTAGAGGAAGGAATCCTCTCGTACAGAATCCTTCAGACGTGGACTAGGGAAGCAAAGCTTCCTGTATCCGCCCCTAACCTAGCAAAGGAAACTCATTCTCTATGCTAGGAAAAAGCAGACCACAGTCTACAAACTCCGATGTTCTGCCCTAACACAAAAAACCAGTCACTCTGGTTATCATGTCAGGACAGACATATCCTAGTATTGTTATACCTGAATTATTATACAGATAGAACCGCTAGGATTAAGCCTAAGGCTTACTCAGAGGGAGAGAGGGATTGAACTTAGCCTCCGGAGGAGAAAAGAACAATCGGGGATGTGCAAAAGTATACTACTGTACCTAGGTTACTAGCCTAGGTGCGATGATAATCGATTACCTAAATCACCGAAACTCTTTTGTATACAATCTTGGAAAGAACATTCAACAATATCTTACATATATAAAATATCTGCCTATAGCTTCAATATTATAACAATCGGAAAAACTTATATTGTGGCGGGATGTTTAAAAAACAAGCCCCACACCCTGAATCACACCTACAGACAATTGTCTCAACAAAACAAACTTTCCCCTTACGTTATCTATACCAGACTCTTTAACAGAAGGTAAAAAAACTAAACATAACCTTAAAACTATATATTTCTTACAGACTATAACGCTCAACATAAACAAAAAACACACATATCAATAATCATACACTTAACACAAAACAGGCCTTAATCATCCCACCATTCAATTAAACCCTCAAAATAAATAACGCTTAACAACTTACAAAACATACAATAAACGTAACATAATTCAAATAAACCAAATTTAAACCCTGACAAAACTTAAAACTAAACCGCACAACCAATATGTAATTCTGAGTGGACACTTTCGTCCGCACAAGGCCAACAGTCTTTTATAGCCAAAACCACAACTCTGCAGCAACCGGACCGCTGACAAATGTTAATGCATAATTGCACTTATCATCATCGTCATCATCATCATCATCTAATATATCAATATGCCAAACCAATTCCTTCAACCGGGCGGGGTCGTTACAGCATCTATTTCATCAAGATCCACAGAGCAATCCAATCAGGTCCTTAAACAATCCAGGTCATCAATAATTCATTCCAAATCTGAGCAGTCGTATCAAATTCCTTAAACAAGCCAGGTCGTCAACAATCACATTCATATAAATCTCTCCCCAAAGGAGGAATCGCAGCCTGCCAAAATAAAAAAGAAAAACACTTACGAACACTTCTAGCTAACTGAACTATCGCACTATAATCAAAGATAAATAATAAATTGTTCCTATCATTCACAATCACGACAAGCAAAGATAAACAAAACTGTACTTACTTTGAAAATCAAAAAACACTTCCACGCTGGTCGAAAATATATAAATAGTTATCCAGCACTCACACAACTGCCTTAAGCTGCATTTAAATAAAAAAAGCATTCGCTCCGAAACATTCACCACTGTCGTAACCTAACTAAAAAATGTAAACAAACAATCTCATTTGTACCAACAGTCTTTCTCACCACCAACGATCATTCTCTAACTACCACTTGCTCTTAGGCGCGCACCGCAGTCACACAAACACACAAACACACACACAAACACACACACACTCTCGCGCGATCTAGCAAAACTAAAGCAAATGAAATTCTCTCTCTCTCTCTCTCTCTCTCTCTCTCTCTCTCTCTCTCTCTCTCTCTCTCTCTCTCTCTCTCTCTCTCTCTCTCTCTCTCTGTGTATTTGGCAAAAACAAAAAATAAAAATAAAGTAAAAATAAATCCTCCACATTCCTCCCCCCTTACTTTGCCAAATCCTTCTCACACAACACTTACATTATTTTTTTCATAACCCAGTCGCAGTCGGGAACGGGACCTCTACTCCGAGTAACTGGGTCTCCATATACTCTCTCATTCACTTCTTCCTTATCACAATCATTCGCTACATTAACACTATTCCTATCTAAATCTCTATCATCTAATATATCATGTACAATCATATCTACCTCGTTCTCATCTGGCCCTATAATTACACTCATTTCTGTAAACAGTTCATCCATTTCATCAAAAAACATTCTCAACTTTAGTAAAAGATTCATTCATACTACTAATCATTCTCCTATCTCTCACTCTCGCATTCATCATCCTTTCTTTTACATCACCTAAGGAAAAGCCACACACACTATAGGTATCATTCATACTCAGCCATGATTCATCTGTATTAACACATTTATCTTCCATACACACTTGCACATTTACACCCTTGTCATACTTATTTCTATTCTCACTTTTACTTATAAAATTTCCCCTTCTTTCATCTTTACTTAAAGCTCTTGTATTCTTCCTTTTCTTATATTCTACTAACACTAACTGTTTACCTTCCAGACCTAAGTCCTCATACATACTAGGTTCACCCTTGTTCCTTTTCAACCATTTACTCATCCCATTCTCTTGGATATACTCAGGTACCTCTTTCCATTTACGCAACTGGTTGTGGTGGGCCCTAATTTTTTCCCCAATACCACCCACACACAACTTACCCAAAACGAAACTTAATCCACTCGAACCAACTTCTAACACCTCATAGGGACCTTCAAATTTATCACGCACCTTAATTACATTCATTCTACCCTTTTCAATTACTTCTTTCATCACTCTTTCACCAACTTTAAAGCTTTCAAACCTCTTATTTGCTTTCCTCTACACATCTCTATCATCCTCCGACACACCCAACCTCGGTCTTATTATTTTTTCAAAATTTAACACAAACTTACATGGAGACATACCCGTACTCTTATGCACTGTTGCATTGTAAGCCCACAACGCTCTACCAACATACAAATCCCAATCATTACCACATGTACTCATCATTCACAAAATTTCAGTTAATGTTCTTACAGTCCTTTCAGCCAACCCATTCGCACTTGGCATATAAGGAGTCGAATACACATGTTCAATACCCCATTCTCTTAACATCTGCTCAAACTCCCATCCAACAAACTCAGGGCCATTATCACTTAACATTCTCACAGGCTTACACACACACATCGGCAACATCACTTGACCAACCATTCTTGCAACAGTCTCGCTCCGTTTATCCTTGATGGGTATTGCATAGGTAAATTTACTCATGTGATCAACCATAACAATCATTCCCACATGTCTTCTCGCAGTCACAGGCAACGAAACACAATCAATCACAAACATCTCAAATGGTTCTTTCATACGTAATCTCAAAACAGGCGGATTAGCATGCACTCTCTGATACTTCCCTTTCTGGTAATCTTCACACGTAGTCGCTACATCCTTACATATCTGACTCAACCCAGGTGTAAACAATCTCTCACGCATGCATTCCCATAATTTATTCTTACCCATATGCCCATATCTGTCATGCACTAACATACACATACTTACTGCTGCATGCATTGGAAACACAGGAACATATATATCTTCATCCATTCCTTTATGTAGAAAATAAACAATATTCTTACACACAATAAGTCTCTTACTAACTTTCTTATACACCTCTAAATCAGACGGCCATTCTTCTATCTCAATACTATTCAACATACATTCACGTAACCTTTTAATTTCCTCACATTCATCTTGCATTTCTTCCACCTCCTCTTTAGTCAGTAGATCATCCTCACTCCTCGTAATATCAACCATGCCAACAAAATTCGCCATAAATACACTATTATCTTCTATCACAACTACTTCACATCCATTCTTCAGAAGCAAACCACTACCAATATCAACTGATAAATCATGCAATCTTAAAAAGTCAATTCCTATCAAAAAACAACTAGGCATCTCATTCTCTCCCATTACAATAAAATTATGTTCCACCTCCATACTTCCCAGTTTTACTTTCAAACGCACTTCTTCCCAAACTAGCAAACTTCCTTTACCTATCCCATGAATTCTCACACACTAACATTGCTGTTTCACTTCCCAATTGTACCGCTCTATTTCCATGATAACAGACATATTCACTAATGACACTTGTGCACCTGTATCAATTAAACTACAGTATTCATTCTCATTTATACCCACATACGTCATCATTCTTCCTTTTACACCATGCATACAAATGTTTACTCTCCTATCAATAGGGTCATCCTTATCACACCCATGGTCATCTTCGCTATCTTCCATGCTCATACCAGTCGGATTCAAGTCACTCAGACAATCCTCCTTCTTACTCAACAACTTGCAACATCTTTCATTACATTGTAACCTCAATATATGCTCCCTTTCAGTCTCTTCATTTGCTCGGTACTGCATCGGACGATTCCACCCAAAATACAAATAAACAGTGACACCATATAACATACTTACTACCAACAATACTTTTGATAACAATTCACCCTCAAGCATACTATCCTCCTCCTTATATGCCATTTCTTTCGATACTTCATTCCTAACACTCATTCTAAGCTCATCTATACTAGCAGGTATATCCCTATTCAAACCCTTCAATTTAACCTTATTTAACCCACACAAAATACATTTATACACCATGTCCTCCCCTTCAAAACTTTGTACCACCATTAAATCTTCCGGCAACCTTTCAAAATTACTATCATTCTCGCTACTCTCTTCTATCTTACCATGCATTCTTGACATCGCATCTGCTATCACGTTCTTACTCCCAGGTACATATTCTAGCTTAAAGTCAAATTCATTCAAATCCTCTATTGTCCTCGCAACTCTAGCATTCACAGACTCTTTCCTAATCATGTACACTAGGGGCTGATGGTCAGTACGCATAATAAATTTCACACCATACAAAAATACCTTCAACGCTTTCACGCAAAACCTTATCGCAGCCAACTCCCTTTCAATCGTGGAATACTTTCGCTCAGCCTTATTAAATGCTTTACTTACATATGCTATCACTCTCAACTGTTCATCTCCATTTATTCTTTGCATTTGAACCAAGCAACCACCCATACTAATCCCACTAGCATCCGTATATAACTCTAGCATACTCGCATGTTCACTATAATCGGGAAAGGCCAAAGTGACGTCTCTCGCAGCCTCTTCTTTCAAGTTTTCAAATGCTTCAATCATACGCTCATTCCATTTCAGTCTCGTACTATTTCTCTTACCTGTCCACTCATTCAAAGGCTTCCCTATTCCCGAACAATCTCTGACAAACTTCCGACCAAATTCAATTAACCCAAGAAACCCTCTCAACTCACGCACCGTATGAGGACGTGGAAACTCTCTCACCTTACTCACAAACTTTTCACTCTTCCTTATACCCGATTCACTCACCACATGCCCAAGAAAATCCACCTCCCCGGCCAACCATGTACACTTTTCAAGCTTAACTTTCACCCCAACTTCTATCAACCGTTCTAATACTGCTTCAAGCAACTGCATGTGTTCCTCAACTGTCTCACTAGCAATCAAAATATCATCAATAAAAACAGTCACCTTCTGTCTATCAAACCCAGCCAAAACTACATTCATCGCCCTCTGGAAGGCAGCAGGCGCATTAGCAAGGCCAAAACTTAATCTTTTAAACTGATAATGACAATTTCTACTTGAAAATGCCGTAATGGGCCTGCTCCCCTCTGCCAGAGGCATCTGGTAATAGCCCCTAACTAAATCTAACTTTGTAAAAACTTTCATACCATGCATCTTATACACACAGTCAGACACTACATTCATCGGAAAACGTTCTTTAACAGTTACTTCATTCACCTTCCTATAATCAATACACATCCGTAAACTTCCATCTGGCTTTCTTACAGGTACAATAGGGCTATTCCAGGCACTCTCACTCCTTTCTATTACACCCATTTGCTCTAACTCCTGGCACTGCTCTTCTATTTCTCTGGCAATAGGCGGAGAAAAATGTCGGGGACGCTGATATATGGGGGTATCATTACTAAGAACTATCTTAAATTCAGGCAGCTTTGATCCCCACAATCCTCGTCACCGCGACTCAAAACTCTCCGTCTATCCCATAACATCCTATACAATTGTTCCCTTTCCCCCTCACTTATATTCTCATCTACATTAATTCTTTCTTTCAAACTTTCATAGTCCCAATCGTCATCCGGCTTTATCTTACCCGTCATAACCCGTCTCAATTTAACATACCTTTCATCCTCTACATTGACCAACGTATACATACATCCTATGCAATCACCCTCACGTATACCCCGTATTCTCTTCCTCCTTACAGTCGGCAACAAGCTCACATACACCTTCGGCTCCTGCAAATTCAAAATACCATCATACACATGCACACTTGCTTTCACCAAATTACTTGCTTCCGAACCTTCCACTACATATTCACAATTGTCACTATTGGCAATTCCCAGACTATTCGGCCATGCAACTTTTACACTGACAACCTCACTCGCATCTTTTGACAATTTAACACCTTCTTTTGCTATTAACGGCACACCTTTCCATACCTTCGTACATACACTACCATCTTCATTCAAATAAAATTCCCCACAAAATTTACTCTTAACTTTCATCTCTATCATATTTACATTAGGATGTACAATCATACCGCATTTTTTCAAGAAGTTATAACCTAACAACACATCGTATTTGTCATTTACTCCCTCAACCACATAAAAATCATTATCTTCCATCATCAGCCCCCCAATCATGACATTTTCACGCAACTTTCCTTGCACAGACATACTTAAATTACCGATACCTTTCACTTCACCTTTACACCCCCTAAATTCACACACATCCCTTACCTTATCGTATGCATTCCTAAACATTAAATTGACACCACAACCAGTATCAATCAGACCAACTAGCTCTATTCCATTAAAATTTACTTTTGCACTCATGCAGTCATAAGCTCTTTCGCCCATCACGTCATCATGTAGTAAACCTTCACGAACATGCATCACATTCACTCCGCACACACTCGAGGACTCACCCAGCTGAACCCTCTTACACTCTAGTTTCCCGAACATCCTGGCTGATTTACTCCCTTCTTCCTACATACCCTAGCTACATGCCCATCTGCACCACATTCAGTACACTTACCCCGTGGCTCCTTGCACATTCTAGCATAATGACCATCCTTACCACAATTACCGCAAATCACATTTGTACGATTACTCCGACATCCACTCGCTATGTGCCCAGTCATACCACACCGATAACATTTTATCCCTTTCTCTTTCTTGCACTCACTAATTCTATGCCCTACCTCACCACATCCAAAACAAGCACCAAGAGCCCATCTACATTCATTCTTATGTCCTACTTTCCCACATATATAACACTTCTCTTCACGGATACAACTACCTGACCTATCTTGCGGCGCACTAGCACTCCTATCCCTACAAACCTGATTCCCTTGCCTAAACCCTTCATTTGTCCTTACAGGTATTCCCACATTACTCGCCCTAACACTCCTATCTACTACACTATCAGCTACCCTCATCGGTCCTCTCATAACAGCATCTCTAAAACTAACAAATTCTGGCACACTTTCCTCCATTCCAGTTCTTACACTGACAGATTTACTTTCTTTCATACACCTATCCAACTCGTAATCCTCAACTATCTCTAAAATATCATCCTATGTCAATCTTTCTTTCGTCCACCTCACTTTCTCCTTCCGTTTCAAATTAACAAACTCAGCAACATTCTCGGGTACAGTAGCCAAAAACTTCCTCATTAACTCCTTATTCTCATTTATACCTTCATCCCCATACTTCTTCCTAGCTAAAGTTTCCAACCTACATACGTACATTGATATCGCTTCTCCTGCATTCATCCGTGCTTCATCAAAATCATTCTTACGCTTATACTTAACACTCCCTTTCATACGTTTTACCTGCTCAATTATTCTCTGTTTCACACTTTCATAATCAACGTCCCCTACACTCATTATCACTCCATACATCGTCAACAAATACCCAGTCAAATATTCTCCTAACTCCCTAGCCCAAACTCTTTTACTATCACCATACTTATCCTGACAATACCTCTCATACTCCTTGAAAAAATCATATTATTATTATTATTATTATTACTTACTAAGCTACAACCCTAGTTGGAAAAGCAGTATGCTATAAGCCCAGGGGCTCCAACAGGGAAAATAGCTCAGTGCGGAAAGGAAAAAAGGAAAATAAAATATTCTAAGAAGAGTAACAACAATAAATATCTCCTATATAAACTATAAAAACTTTAACAAAACAAGAGGAAGAGAAATAAGATAGGAGAGTGTGCTCGAGTGTACCCTCAAGCAAGAGAACTCTAACCCAAGAGAGTGAAAGGCCATGGTACAGAGGCTATGGCACTACCCAAGACTAGAGAACAGTGGTTTGATTTTGGAGTGTCCTTCTCCTAGAAGAGTTGCTTACCATAGCTAAAGAGTCTCTTCTACCCTTACCAAGAGGAAAGTGGCACTGAACAATTACAGTGCAGTAACCCCTTGGGTGATGAAGAATTGTTTGGTAATCTGTGTTGTCAGGTGTATGAGGATAGAGGAGAATATGTAAAGAATATGCCAGACTATTCAGTGTGTATGTAGGCAAAGGGAAAATGAACCGTAACCAGAGAGAAGGATCCAATGTAGTACTATCTGGCCAGTCAAAAGACCCCATAACTCTCTAGCGGTAGTATCTCAACGGGTGGCTGGTGCCCTGGCCAACCTACTACCTACATCCCTACTGCTATGCTCATTGAACCTTTCACACCGAGGTACCTCTCTCATAAACACAGTCTTACACACATCACGTTCATTCTCACTGCTATCATCACTGTCTACTCCCTTGTTACCTTCTTCCTCATTCGAATATAATGAATCCACTTCCACACTTAAATTCCTATCCTTAACCATTCCCTTCTTACCCTTTTTCTTACTTACCACTTTCACCCATTCACAATCGTCCTTGCTATCAACCTGATACTTTTTCTTCTCTTTCTTCACATCACTTTTACCTTTCCTTTCATCTTTCCTCTCACCTTTCTGTTCATCCTTACTATGCCTAATTCCCTTATCTTCAATATCACCATCACTATTACTACTATCACTATCACTTCCTTTCCCATTATCACTAACCTTAACCTTCTCATCCACTATCAACCCATTACCCGAAGCTGAGGACACTCCTCCGACTGCACCTTCCCCCATTATAGTTTTCATCATCCCCATGACTTGCCCCATCATATCTTCCATTCGTTTCTCCATTCGTTCTTCATTCTCTCGCATCCTCATCTCAACACCCTCTTCCACTCTCTCTACAGTTCCCTTCAACTCCATAAGCTCCTTCTGCATCGCCTCATTCTCCCAGTTCAACCTCTCATTCTCTACTAGCAACCTCTCTTTCTCAACTATCAACATCTGCTCCCGTTCTTTATAATGCCGCAATTCCTCCTCCAAAGCCTTTAATTTACCTTCCATTGTCGTTAACCTTAAATCTAAATCCTAAATATAACCTTTGTGAAAGAGTCTGGTTCAATCCCACCTCGACTGTCCCTGTTCGGGCGCCAAAATAATGTGGCGGGATGTTTAAAAAACAAGCCCCACACCCTGAATCACACCTACAGACAATTGTCTCAACAAAACAAACTTTCCCCTTACGTTATCTATACCAGACTCTTTAACAGAAGGTAAAAAAACTAAACATAACCTTAAAACTATATATTTCTTACAGACTATAACGCTCAACATAAACAAAAAACACACTTATCAATAATCATACACTTAACACAAAACAGGCCTTAATCATCCCACCATTCAATTAAACCCTCAAAATAAATAACGCTTAACAACTTACAAAACATACAATAAACGTAACATAATTCAAATAAACCAAATTTAAACCCTAACAAAACTTAAAACTAAACCGCACAACCAATATGTAATTCTGAGTGGACACTTTCGTCCGCACAAGGCCAACAGTCTTTTATAGCCAAAACCACAACTCTGCAGCAACCGGACCGCTGACAAATGTTAATGCACAATTGCACGTATCATCATCGTCATCATCATCATCATCTAATATATCAATATGCCAAACCAATTCCTTCAACCGGGCGGGGTCGTTACAGCATCTATTTCATCAAGATCCACAGAGCAATCCAATCAGGTCCTTAAACAATCCAGGTCATCAATAATTCATTCCAAATCTGAGCAGTCGTATCAAATTCCTTAAACAAGCCAGGTCGTCAACAATCACATTCATATAAATCTCTCCCCAAAGGAGGAATCGCAGCCTGCCAAAATAAAAAAGAAAAACACTTACGAACACTTCTAGCTAACTGAACTATCGCACTATAATCAAAGATAAATAATAAATTGTTCCTATCATTCACAATCACGACAAGCAAAGATAAACAAAACTGTACTTACTTTGAAAATCAAAAAACACTTCCACACTGGTCGAAAATATATAAATAGTTATCCAGCACTCACACAACTGCCTTAAGCTGCATTCAAATAAAAAAAGCATTCGCTCCGAAACATTCACCACTGTCGTAACCTAACTAAAAAATGTAAACAAACAATCTCATTTGTACCAACAGTCTTTCTCACCACCAACGATCATTCTCTAACTACCACTTGCTCTTCGGCGCGCACCGCAGTCACACAAACACACAAACACACACACAAACACACACACTCTCGCGCGATCTAGCAAAACTAAAGCAAATGAAATTCTCTCTCTCTCTCTCTCTCTCTCTCTCTCTCTCTCTCTCTCTCTGGATTTGGCAAAAACAAAAAAATAAAAATAAAGTAAAAATAAATCCTCCACAATATCATGCATGAAAGTACTAGGGCCAGATGCCTAGGCTACTAAGCCTCGCGAAGGGCAAGATCGGTAATCTAAATTGCCAAACTAAAAACTAACAGCATCATATAAGCATTCCTAGAGGAGCTAAATAGCTAGATTATTAAAGCATAACAAACCGGGAACGTCGCTCTAGCTAACTAAATGACCTATATATAGCGAGCGATAGCATCCAGGATGCCTCCGGTATGCAACAGCTCTTGTTTACGTTAATATCACTTTTGATTTAATTCAAAACGCCAAGAGCTTACATTTATACACAGTAAAGATAATACTCAACTTTCCAGAGGCAGAAGAGGCCGGAGAAGTCATCAAAAGATTGAATTAAATCCAAAATAACGAGAGAGCACAAGGGAAAACACCAAGTAGTAGGGCTACCTGAAAAGGAATAAGAGGGCGCTGCCGCCTTCATCAGATACACACTGGAAACGGAATAGGAGATATGCCTTATGAGCGGCTCTCTTTTCATTCTCGTTTCAGATTTTTGTCACTGTAACCCCTCGAAGCGTTAATACTGTTCGGGGTGAAGATAGCTATGTGACGTGTCAAGAATATGTCCTCTGATATTATGCGATATCCCTGTGAGATTATTTAGGGATATTCGGTACAGGAGTTAGAATTCTGGATACCTTAAGGTAAAATTCTCTGGGAATATCACTGTAGCCAAATATACCCTAGGAAGCTACCTTTTAGGAGCTTCCATCAGGACGACATGGCCTGAGCCAAAAATCTGTATACACACACACACACACATATATATATATATATATATATATATGTGTGTGTGTGTGTGTGTGTGTGTGTGTGAGTGTGTGTATACATGTGTGTGTGTCTGTCTGTGTATAAGTATATATATCATCCTCATCACCCGTTACTACTCCCCTGCAGGACTAACACTCAGACATGTCCTTTCCTGCTTCTGTCATGGCCTTTCGATAACTGTACACACTTGCAAAACATTCTTAGTTATCAATCGATCGTCTTCTCTCCCTTCACTGGCTTGTATTACAATTTTTAAGAACCATTCTGGCATTCCTATAGGCTATATATCACCTGTCATTCCAATGATATGTTCTGCCGATGTTGATTTCTTTTTCTTTTATGTTTTTAGAATATCACCTAATTAGATTTAGTGTCGTGTCCATTTGTGTTTTTTTTTTTTATTCTAGTGTTAATCCCATCATTATTGCTTCCTTGGCTCTTTTGTATTGTAATGAACTTATTTTCTCCGGTTTAGTAAGGCTTGAATTTCCTCGTGCATATTTTGTTACTGGTAGGACCATCTGAATAAGTACATTTTTTTTTTTAGGAAAAGTGGAATTTTACATTTTACATTATTTGGTTTTCCAAAATATCTCCATCTCATGCTTATAATTCTTTTAAATTTGGTCTCGCTTTCTTGGGAAACAATCCCTAAATGTTCGTTGATATTCCTTAATGGTTATCTCTCTTTATTTTTATTGAACAATATCTTAGTTCTACAACTCTTCGTATTTAGTCCTATATTCCTGTTTTCTCCTATTTAGGTCGCCGAAGATCTTTTACCTGCTATGATTCGCAAAGCACAACAATGTCATATGCATATCTTAAGTTGTGAAGGTACTCCTCATTTATTTTGATTACTATATTATCGTAAACTAAACATTTAGAAACTTATTCTAACCATGCTGTGAATAATTTAGGAAGGATGAGGTCTCCCTGTTTAACTCCATTCGTAATGGAAAGTTTTTCACCATAATCAGGTAGTTTCAAGAATGCTGCATATCCTGTGTATATATATATATATATATATATATATATATATCTTCAAGAGTTTTTATGTAAGATTTATCTATTCTTTGTCCATGAAGGGCTTTCATTACTGTTGAAGTTTTGACAGAATCTAAAGCTTTCACACAATTCATAAATGACATATTTAGTAGTTTGTTATAATAAGTTGATTAAAATCTAGCTGCCTTTCTATTCTGTCCAATATGATCTTTGAAGATATTTTCTCTGTTACAGAGAGTAAACTTATTGGCATTATTATTTTTCTGGGCATTTGTGTCTCCCTTTTTGTTAATTAGTCTAATGATAAATATTTTCCAGGCTGTAGGCATAAAGCATTTTTTAAAACATTTTGTGAAATGTTAAGCTAATTTTACGACTATGAAATCCCCTCTATTTATTGGTAAATCAATTATTTAGGCACATTATCCCGCTACTTTTCTTCTGTTGATACCTTTTAAAGCTTTCATTACTTTTCCTACTGCTTCATTTGGTACCTGATCAGGTGTATCCTTATTTGTATTGCAAAGATATTTATTATATCACTGTTGTATAGCATTTTATAGGAGTCCTCTGCAGTTTTTATCACTCTCTCCCTATTGGCGATAATATTTCTATTTTCATACTTTAAAGCACACATCTATTGGCACCTTGTTCCAAGTCTTCTTTTCTCTAATTCCTTAGGTGATTTATCAATTTTTAAATGAATGTGTTTACAA
>NC_090730.1:50705871-50710871 GCF_036898095.1 Palaemon carinicauda
GTTTCATTATATCCTTTTAAAAGTATTTTATTATTTTATTTACCCCTGACACGTTCCCCCCCCCCAAAAAAAAAAAAGAAAATCTTCCGTTTTTACTTAAAAAAAAAAATCATTCATCCGTGAAATAAGGAACATCTGCATGAAACTCCAACTTCAACTTAACATCAAGAAAACCTTATCTTTCGCATTCCATTCACTCAACACAAAGCTTCAGCAAAAAACAAAAAAAAGAAAAAAAAAAACAAAAAAAAAAAATAATAATAATAATTCGTTGGTGAAAAATCTCTGGAAAGGCTATGAGCTATAACATTATTCTTTCCTTTTATATGAATTATCTTCAAGTTATAATCTTGTAGCTCTAAACTCCAATGCATGAGACGTTTATTCTTATTCATAAATCTTTTGAAATAAACTAATGGATTGTTATCTGTATACACAGTTAAACAAGACTACTACGTACATGAATCTCAAAGTGCTGCAAGGCTGAAACTAAAATGAACAATTCCTTTTCAATAGTTGAATAATTTTGTTGAGCTGTATTCAGTTTATTTGAATAATATGCGACTGGGTGCTTTGTTCCATTCACTTCTTGTATCAAGACTCTACCTATACCAATATCACTAGCATCGATTGCTAAATCAAATTCCTTGCTAAAATCAGATAACAACAATACTGGCTCGTGAAGCATTACAGCCTTTGATTTATTGAAGCTTCTACACATTCCTCATAAAATACAAAACTTCGTCCCTTCTTAAAAAGATTAGTTATGGGAGCGCTTATTTCTGAAAAATTGGGTACAAATCTATGGAAATATGAAACCATCCCGAGAAATATCATGGCCTGCTTTTTAGTTGTTGGGATTGGGAAATTGATGATAGCTTCTGTGTTCCCACTCCTAGGACAAATATTCCCGAGTCCTGCTTTATGCCCAAAATAAGTGATATAAGTTTCCACAAATTCGCATTTCTTTAAATTTAATACAAGTTTAGCTTTTTCAAGGGCTGTTAGGACTTTAGCTAAAACTCGTAAATGCTCTTCCCAAGTTTCTGAAAATATAACAAGATCATCTAAATACACGACACATTTTTCAATGCCATTTAAAACTTTATTCATTAATGTTTGGAAAGTACTGGCTGCATTTCTTAAACCAAAAGGCATTACTTTAGGCTCACAACTACCGAATGGTGTTATAAAAGTCAATATTTTCCTAGCTCATCTGCTTAGAGGTACTTGCAAATAACCTTTGGCCAAATCAAGCTTCGAGATGAATTTAGCATTTCCGATCCTATCTAAACAATCGTCGATCCTAGGAAGTGGAAAATTACTTTGCTTAGTAACACTGTTTACTTTTCTGAAATCAATACACAACATATCTGATCCATCTTCCTTTTTTACTAGAACTATCGGAGAACACCATTCACTCTCGCTAGGAACTATGAAATCGTTATCTAACATATACTTAATTTCCTTTCGCACTGAGTTTGCCTTCTCTGGACTCAAACGATACAGACTTTGTCTAATGGGTTTAGTGTACTGTAACTCAATATCATGTTCTAAAAGATTAGTTAAACCTAATTTATCACTAACAGTTTCTGGATAATTTAGAAAAAAACAATATATAATTAATTGTTTTTCTTCATCTAAGCTAGAGTTGAACAACTTAAAATTCCTGAGCACATCAGAGTTTTTATCAAAACTAATTTCTCGCTGTGACACAATTATTACTGGTACTGGGCGTTCGTTGTATTTCTTTACCAAGTTTATGTGCAGGCAATTAGCTCTACGTCTACCCATGTCAATTAGTTAATTCAAATTACTTCTTTTTTTCTAAAATAGGTTAAGGACCTTCGAACTTATAAGATAATGAGGGACCTTCTTTCTGAACTAATACTAGGAATTTATCTCCCACACGGAAATTTCTCTCCTTTGCCTCAAGATCATATCTTCTTTTAGTTTTCCCTCGATTGTTGCTCTCGTTTTCTATTGCTAATTACCAAGCTTTTCTTAAATTCTCCTTGTAATTCTCTAAATTTTGAATGTAATCTTCTTTACCTTCTTGAAGCATTAATTTATACTTTAAAATTTTTTAAGGTCTTTTAACATTGTGACCGAACTGCAATTCAAAAGGACTAAATTCTGTAGTGTCATTAGGTGTCAATCGTAAGGCTAACAAGACAAAAGGTAGTTTTTCTTCCCAGTCATGTTCAAAGTTATTACCTAATTTTCGTAAGTAACTTTTTAATGTTAGATGGAATCGTTCTACAATCCCTTGCGACTCTGGGTGATAGGGTGTGGAAGTTACAAGTTTGATACTTAGCTCTTTCATTTTGTCTTTGAAATATTTGGACACAAAATTACTGTCATTATCAATTTGTATAACGCAAGGCAAACCAAACTTGGAAAAATAGTTCAATACGCGTTTAACTACAGTTTTTGCATTGCAGCTTCTTTCTAGGATTGCTTCTGGATAACGGGTTAGTCTGTCAATGATTGTTAATATATATATATATATATATATATATATATATATATATATATATATATATATATATATATATATATATATATATATATTAATATATATATATATATATATGCATATATATACATATATATATATATATATATATATATATATATATATATATATATATATATATATATATATATATATATATATATATATATGCATATTTATATAAATATATATATATATATATATATATATATATATATATATATATATATATATATATATTCTCCTTTTCTTCTAGGCAAAAGTCAAACAATATCAATTACTGCATTCTCAAAAGATTCTCCCACCGATGGAATATTACATAAGGGGGCCCTAAGAATTACTTGATTAGGTTTACCAGCAATTTCACATTCGTGACAGCTTAATAATTACCTCTTAACGTCACTTTTCGTCTCAGGCCAAAAGTAAGTCTTACTTATACAATTGCAAGTTTTATTTAACGCTAAATGTTCTAGATCAACATGAGCTAATTTCAGAATTGATTTGCAAACTTCCAAGGAATTACTAATTGTTCTATAACTTCCTCTTTGGTAACTGACTTGGGACGAACATAACGACACAAAATTTCGTCTTTTAAACAAAAGGTTCCATTACAAACATTATCTGGATCATCATCTAACTCACTTTCAAAACTTCGAGACAGTGTCTCATCCTCTCTCTGAAACTTAAGTAACTCATCTCTGTTCAAAATGTTAGTACCTAAACAATTGCAGACTCTTACTTGAATTCACTACATCGACAACGTCTACGTCACTACTTTCGAAGGCTACATCATCAATTTGGCTAACATTGTCAACACCGATGGAGTCGGTCTTCTCAGCCCCACACTTGCTAAGATCAAGATCACCGCCTGCATCACACACGTTCGAATCCTCGAACAAATTATGACTGTAGTGTACATCTGTGTCTAAACCTGACCTAGTTACTATCATTCCAGGCACTAGAAGCTCAGTTAAAATAGGATTCACACATCTGGATGTAGTTAAATCATTACCAACAATAATGCCAATGCCATCAACTGGTAAATAGTCTACAACTGCTAGTTTTACATCTCTTGACAATCCCTGACTTTTCAAGTTAATTTTCAACAAAGGACAAACAACGCAAGTATTCGGAAACCCACCCAACAACTTTTTCTTTCATACTGATTTTTGCCCTTGTTGGCACACACTCTTTCCGAATAAGGGAAACGGCTGCTCAGGTGTCCCTAAGCAAGATAACTTCTCTCGAATCCCCTCTTTCCAGCGAAGAAACTACACCTTCAGACAAATAATCTCCATAAGATTTCCTATTTTCTTTCAAAATGTCATTTCTGCTTGACGAAACATTATTAACTTTAGACACGGGTTGCTTTATATTCTTCTCCTCTATTATACAATTCCTTGCTATATGCCCTTTCTTATTACATCGATAACAAATTATCTCTGAACTACTACCTTCCCATTTGCTCTTACCAAACTTGGCAGTTTTCCACATGTATAACAAGAGTAATGATAATCATATTTCCCTGTATTACTTTTGCTATAACTACTCTTACTATATTGCATATTGCTAAAAGAAGGATTATTTTTCATCTTACTATCACTTAAACTATGAGTAAGACTGTACTCATCTGCCAACCTTATTGCATCCGTAAAAGATTTTCCACGCCTATCTTCTATATATAGCTTAATGTCTGGAGATATGTTATCTTTGAAGTTTTCTAATAAAACTAAGTTCTTGAGATCATAAAAACTCTCTACTTCAGCGGAAGGTAACCAATCAAAATAATGATCTTTCTAACTTCTTTCCGTATTCTACAATAGTACTGCTCTCATCACTTTTCAAACTTCTAAATTTTTTACGGTACGCCTCTGGTACTAACCCGTAAGCTCTGAGAACAGTTTCTTTCACATTATCATAGTCTTCACTTTCATCCTCAGACATGCAACTATACACAAAAATTGCCCTACCACTTAAAACTGACTATAAATACAAAGTCCACTTGTTTTTGGGACAACCTACTCTGTTCATTAACTTTTCAAAATACATAAATATTTTGTTATATCCTCCTCATCAAACTTTGGAATTAATCTCAACACTGCACCCATAAATAAATGATCAGACTTATTGTTCAATGATGGACTACTACCTCGTCTGCTACCTGACACATTACTTCCTGGTCTGCTACCTAGCGGACTATTATGAAGATTTTGCCTTAAACAACGGATTTCTAACTCATGCTTACTCTGTCTCTCATTTTCTTCTCCCTGTCTCTCACTTTCTTCTCTTTCAGCTTCTCTTCGGTCTCTCTCAAACACCTCCTGCTCTCTCTTAAGAACATCCTCATGGAGAGCATCGCCATCTAGACCAAGAAGTTTACCTGAAGCTATCAAATCTTTCGTAATCTCACTCACTCTGCTTCTACCTCTGATTTCCCTTTTTCAATTGGTTATGTTGTTGAAAATCTTGGCAAGTTCGCCAA
>NC_090730.1:50715871-50720871 GCF_036898095.1 Palaemon carinicauda
AAAATACTATAGCACTGCCCACGACTAGTGGCAATGTTTTGATTTTGGAGTGTCCTAGAAGAGCTGCTTGCTATAGCTTGAGCCACTGAATAATTTCAGTGCATTATTTACCCCTTGAGCGAAGAAGAATTGTTTGAAAATCTCAGAGTTGTCAGGTGCATGAGGATAAAGGAGAATGTGGAAAGAATAGGCCAGACTGTACGGCGTATGTATAGCTAAAGATGAAATGAGCCGTGCCTAGAGAGAGGGATCCGATATAGAACGGTCTGGCCAATCGAAGAACCCAATAACTCCTAGAAGTAGTATCTCAACTTGTTACTGGTGCCCTGGCCAACCTATTACCTTCATAAATTGTGATTTTTTCAGATGACAAGTACTCTTTTTTTTAGTATATACTGAAATAATAGTTTGTTCTTTTATTTTAAATGATAAAAATTCTCATACAATTTAAATCATAAAATCTTTTATCTCAGGTCGAAAATATTAAAGCTCTCTTTCTAAATATGAATAATCAAAAACTCCAACTTTTATTCATGTTCTTAGTCTCGTTATTATTTTTTTACATTTTACATTCATCAGAATTGCAACATTTAATTATAAACAAAAGTTTTTAACATCGATATTAGGATATGCCATATAGTACCTTTGAGTAACTACATATGCACGTCATACTCAATTCCCCTACAACAGAGCCAAGACTACGAAGAAGAAAAAAAAATAGCAATCGGTAGTTTTTATATCTCCTACCCAGATCTCCTCAACACACACACACACACACACACACACACACACACACGCTCACACAAGCACACAGACTCACAAAAGTATTTTCCATATATAGGGACTATTTTTATATAGAAATTGAAGATTTAAAGAGCATGAATTGAGGCAAGGATTTTTCTTGATGAATATTATAGTTATAAAGATATATTGTAAGCTCAATATTTGAAAACCAAATAAAATATCATAGTTTGTTGCTTAATGAAAAGCTTTAAGCTTATTTGAAAATTTCTCTCTCTCTCTCTCTCTCTCTCTCTCTCTCTCTCTCTCTCTCTCTCTCTCTCTCTCTCTCTCTCTCTCTCCCCAACATAATCTTTTTTTTTAATTGAAGGTGATAGTATCAGATGAGGTCATCCTTTTAGCATATCAAATAGTGAAGGATCCTATTCCCATGTAATTTCCCTTGATCATACCAATTCCTAGAATACGATTAGAGCTGATTGGAGTTATTAGCAATTAACAAAAGAATTTTCTATCAATTGATGTACAAATATGATAAAAGAAATACCAATGAAAATAAAGAAACACCTAAGCCGGTACCAAAAGTAGCGAAAGAAGTAAAAAGAGAAGAAAAAAAAAAAGACTCAAAATATATGGAAAAGACACAACGGAGTAGGAAAAGATGGCGTATATATTGATTTAATAATAGATAGAAACGATATAACGGTAGCAAACCTCGCTGAACTTTGCTCAAAATGTCCGCAAGAATGCTCTTTACCTAGAGCTTGTAAAAACATTATCTTTATACTAATTCCCAACAAGGGAGACAGAAAAGACTAGCAAAACAACCCTCAAGTATGTTTACTCACAAAAATATTTAACAAATTTTCAAAGATCGTATTAGCCTGGATAGGAACACAGACTTAATCAACCACCAGAGCATGCAGTATTTATTCTCTGGTAATTTAACCAACCATATATATGTAATCAGCCACTAATAAAAAAATCAACAGTGTGTGTCAAACAACTATGTATGGTATTTACAGATTATGAGAAAGCTTTTGATTCTGTAAAAACCTTAGCTGTAATAAAAGCACTTCAGATATAAGAAATAGATGAAACTTGGGTTAGAACCCTTAAATATGTTTATATACGAAGAACAACAATCCTAAAACTACAACCCATCACTGCCTGAATTTTTTCTACTTAATTTGTTTTATTATTCAAGTTTAATATGTATATTTATATGGTATTATCATATAAAGGATGCTTTTTTCATGGTATTTTTCCATATATGGGACCTACTATATATAGTAGGTTAGGCAGATAAGGGGTACACATTTTTATTAAGGACACTATTTTCTGTAATAAAATTTTATTGGTATTTTTTCATTACAAGGAGGATGTATTAGAAACAAGACACTCAATAATAATGCTCTTATTACGAATAAAACAAAGAAATATTGCAGTTTACTGCTAAAATTTGTTGCATTTGTAAGCCCTATTACTTTTACACGTGCTGACAGTATTTGAATATGTGAAATGGATAATAATTCAGACTTCTGCAAGTGAAATGTTTATCAGAATATTGTGATACTGTAAAATAAAATAGAAATAAAACTGGTCCATGATTTAGAGAAACTTCATTCTTACTTAAATTTTCAGATAAATTCCGTGATATCACACAATAACAAACCAGATACTATAATTAGCAGTGTTCTAAAAAGCATTTCACACACAACGGAACTCCATACTTCATACACCCTTGCAAAGGACGAGATTTGCAAGAAGATAGTGCACATTTCCATGCCTGTTTTCCAAGGGGTTCGACGAGGTGACGAATATTGTCATAAAGTACATCTGGAATAACCAGAGATGACTGTCTTGGCCGGCCCATTCCCACACGTGGTTCTGCCTGCTGAAGGTATGTCCTTGCAATGTAGCACATGAATGACAACAGTAGAAGGTTGTTTTCATCAACACAATACAGAAGCCAGTAGTTCTGAATCATTGCATCAATCACCCAAGAAAATATAGGCCACCACCACTTTTTCATTCTAATGAAAATATACGGCAACAATTAATGTTTTGCTCCATCCTATCAGTGCCACTCATGGGCCTGTTGTATTCCCCGATGAGATAAGGTCGACTTACACTAATTCTCTTTTTGTCCTTTGCTGACCACCGAGATACACTTTCCAGAGGATAAACAGGAGAAAGATTGGATACCACTGAAACTACTGCATTATCCTTCCAGCGTACCAACAAGATCTTGTGAATACTATCCACAACAACATCCGTATCTCCCCGAGGAACCTTCTTCATTTCGTTTGTGGAGTTTATAGGACAAGTCTTTGGAATTCTGTTGTCCCTTATTGTTCCAGTTGCTCCATAGTTTATCTCTCGTAGGTGATTTACTAAAGGTAAACTTGTGAAGTAGTTGTCGAAGTAAAACCTCACTGGTATATCTTTGATATGACTTGGTAGTTTTTCGAATAAAATCAACAAAGTGCCCCCACCTTTTCCAAACCTTTCTTCATAGTGACGATTCAACCCGAAGGCTGTCCCTTGGTATACATCAAATGTAGCTAAATATCCAAGTGGAGAATTTAGGCACCAAGCTTTAAATCCAAATCTCACAGGTTTATTCCGAATGCAATGTTTGCATCTATGCCTACCAAAATATTCTATCATTGCTTCATCAAGTGATATATGTTGATCCATAGGGTAAGCCATGCCAAATTTTGTGCTCAAATGGTTCATTAGAGGTCGGATTTTTGCCAGTTTGTCATCCTTGTTTAGTGCCTGATTATCAGTGAAATGCAGAAACCGTATTACTTCTTCAAATCTATTACGTGACATTACCTTAGCAACGAGTTCGACTCCAACATCAGCATCCAAAGACCAGTATAAGCGGCGACTTGGTAATGTGTGGTATCATGAGAGTATGAGAAAGCCAAAGGCCACTCGCAGTTCCGAAACAGAGATGGTAAACTGTGCATTTTTCTCGCAAGCATACCTGCAAGATTCCTTGGAAATCATGTTCATTATATCTTCAACAAAGAAATATTCAAATTTCTCCACAAGTGACTTTCCCTTCAAATCTATGGCAGGTGGCGGTTTATCATACTGTCTGAATGACTGAAATTGTTTTCCAGTTATATTCTAGAGACGTCTTTTGACTTGTTTTCCTTTTCTTTGATTCTTGCTACTCCTCTGCACAATTGACATTACTGTTTTCCACTTCATCATCATCTTCACCTAAGATTCTCCCATCATGAAAGACTGCTTCAGCAGAAGCTCTCAGTTCATGGGAATTCACATTGTCAGCTAAGCCACCCTCATCTTCTTCCAACGAGTCTTCATCAGAATCCTCTCTGACTTCGGGAGGAGTAATAAAAATTGCAACAGGATCCTTTTCCTCTTCATCTTAAATGTCCAGTATTTCCTGTAGATTAAAACTAATGAAAAGAAAAATTAGAATTTTCAATAATGAAGTAAAAGAACGAAATAACCAGAGGAAAAGGAAGAGAAAGAAAAGGAATAAAGAGAGAGAGAGAGAGAGAGAGAGAGAGAGAGAGAGAGAGAGAGAGAGAGAGAGAGAGAGAGAGAGAGAGAGAGAGAGAGTTTTGTCTTATATCATGTAAGCTGAAAATCCAATAGTAATATAGGACAACCAAAAAATATTTACTCATATATAATGAACTTTTTAGACACATGAAAAGCAAAATAACTTACTTCTTATGCTGGTCCATTCTGCTCAGATAGTAACAGGAAACTGAAAGTTTGAAACTACCGAGGCATTGTTAGCTGGAAAGTCACTTCACCAGCGACGAGGTATGCATCCAAGGACCAGAAAATAGCGAACAAGCAGTTTATTCTAACGAAGAAACAACCAATTTGCTTTAGGGTGATACTTTTCTAAGATTTTTCCCGTCCGATCCATATTTTGGCTTCATATCTGCCTGACCTACTATATATAGTAGGTAATGAAAAATAGCCTGTAATATTTATGTTTCAATTGCTATCTCAATTTCTGATATATGAATTGATTCATGGTTTTCAGTGTCATGATATGTATCAGTATAAAGATGTTTAATGAACATGTGTAACGATAAGCTCAAATAAAAAAATGTGAATATATAAAAACATTCTACATATCTTTGGCATTTCGTCGAAAAGTAGAAAATTATGGATACTTCAAAGAAAAACTCCTGTTTATATTATTGTTTAGATTGAAAAGAACTCAAGAATGTCCAAAAGAATAAGAAAAACCAAAA
>NC_090730.1:50725871-50730871 GCF_036898095.1 Palaemon carinicauda
AGTGGGATTTTACCAGAACAAAGGCTGTTGGATAGTTGCACTGGAAGCTGACCAACCAGAAATGTATATTAGACTTTAAGATCCTATTTTTTTTTTCCTATAAGAGACTGAACACTTGATACTTTTTCTAAAAGACTGCCCGAGTGTAGCAATGTTTTGTAACTTAGTTTTTGTCTTTGTTTCCTGTCAGAAGACCAAAAAAGAACCTTCCTAGGTGACTTGGTATGGAAATGAACCCACAGCTTTCAATGCCATATGGATGAATTGAGTATGGTGGAGGTATTGCCTGTTCTTCAATGGCTGATCCTTTGTGGGATAATACCTGATTTTCTCATCTTGTTTATATGTGAAGAGTTGCTTTTCTAAACACAGAGTTCTCTTCACATAATCTAGTTATCTATAATGACAGTCTGCGAAGATACGCTCCGAGGAACTATCATTAGGTTGCCTTTATCATCTTGGAAAAGGAAAAGGAAATCTTGGAACCTATTTTCCACACAAAGGAGCATGTGTCTTTTAAGGGACTTTTTCGAACTAACATCTCCAGATTAGAGAAAGGAGTCCAATTTTGTAGTGAAGAAGGTGACTGGAGCAACCCTCTTGTTTGGAATGATGTCACTTTTGAGCAAATGAAGAGGGCTAGCATAGGCCTTTTCCACTTTTAGCTACACCCCATCTGATTTAACGTTACTCTTTAGCATATACTCTTGCCTCTATCTTGTATAATTTCTTTGCATGAGTAATGATAAAGGGTTTCTTTACTTGTTACTTCTAACCATTTTTCATCTCTTCTCTGTATTGCACATTCTCAGAGCCTTGAGTTTGATGTCAATTCATCTGCCTTAACAAGTATTTCATGAATTTTTCAGAGTATCTGAGTCTCTTTTCATTGCAAAAAAGCTCCTGCATTTTAATATTCTTCTTTTTTATAACATTATTATCCCATTTTTATGGGGTCATCGTTTTTTGGTAACTAGTCTCCAGCTTGATATGTCATTTCCCATGTTTTCATTTAACTTTTCTTCCCGCATATCCTCCCTGTTGTAGTCCTCCCATCTCTTATTTGCTCTTCCCATCAGTTGCCTTCCTGGAACCTCAGTTCCCATATCTCTGCTACCAACATACCACTCATCCCACCTCATCACATGTCCATACTATCCCAATTTGCTTCCTTGGCCTTTTTGGAAGATTTTCTAACCCCTGTCGTACATCAGAAATATTTATTTCTCCCTATGGCTTTCCTTGTCACTCTCCACATCAAGCGCAATATCCTCATCTCTGCTACATTTATTCTACTCTCATCATACCTTTCCACTGGGAGACTTTCTGTACTATTCAGCTTTACTCGCCTCATAGATGTTTTATATACCATTCCCTTGAGTTTAACTGCGATTTTCCTATGACACATTACAACAGATACATCTCTCCAGTTTTTTCCATCCAGATTGTATCACGCACTTCATCTCTTCTTACCAAATATTTTAGTATATGGACCATTAACTTTTGTACCAAGTTGCAGAAACTCTACTTTTTCTACTACTTATTTTAATTCGTTCATAGCCTTCCTCCACATTTCAAATTTCTGCTCCAATTCCTCCTTGTCTCAGCATATATCACTGCATCATCTGCCTATATGATCGAACATGTTGCCTCACCTATTACATTCTCGGCGTCACTTTCATGGCAAAATCAAAAAAGATTGGAGTAAGTGCAGAACCATGCTGTAAACCAACCTTCACTTTTGGACTTCCAGTCTCTCCCAAAGAACTTCTCACTGTCAATTTTAAATTCCTGTACATTCCTTGTGATAATCTTATGTTTCTTTTCTTTCGGTGCAAGCTTTTCCATGAGACATCTCCAATTCTCTAGGCTTTTGGTAGATATAAACTTTTGAAAAAAAAAAAAAAAAAAAACAGTAATTTAAATCAGAAATTCTCCGTGAAAATATACTGTTCCTAACTGTATTTCACTAGAATTCATGCGGCCATTGTTTCACTTTACCTTGTTATTATTTTTACTGGGTGGTGAACGTAATATCACTCGTTTACGTCAATATGTCCGTTTTTAAATTTACCGTTTATTGTAGTGCAAATTTTTAACAGTGTATGTAAATGACATGCAGAGTCCTCTGACCTCCTCTTCACCATCCCATTAACTATCTTAAGGTATTCACTTCATCAATGTTGCTTCGATTTAGCATAAATCCAAACTGTTCTGATAATATTCCTACCTCTCTTCTCAACATTAGATCTATTATTTTCATTCCATAAGACCTCTGCTTGATTCCAATTTTGTCGTTCTAATCTCAAATATCTTTTTTTTTCTTCAAATATTTGGACAATATAACTCTTCTTCAGTCCATATGGTGTTTCCTCTTATTCATACATCTTCTCAAATAAGTCCCACAATGTTTTCCAATCCTCAGTCAGTAACCAATCAGGACCCCCTGTCTTTTTATTTTCTTTTTTTGCCAGTGCTTTATCCCTTTATTCCTTCATACGCCAGATGTCAGTACTTCATTTGGTACTCCATCTTCCTGTATCAATCTTCCACTTCCTTTATTCAATAGTCTCCTAAGATATTCTTTTGAGTACATATTCTATTATAGTAGTATCTTTCTCACAAAGGAATTCACAACTTTTAGGATTACTGTATGATTTTGCAGTGTCAAGTCAGAATAACAGATATTCATGAGTCTTGGGACAAAATAAGTGACTACCAGAGCTTGAGGAAGCATGGGGTATGATGCAATTCTCTTTTATTATCATTATTATTATTACTAGCCAAGCTACAACCCTAGTTGGAAAAGCAAGATGCTAAACTCAAGGGCTCCAATAGGGAAAAATAGCCCAGTGAGGAAAGGAAATAAGGAAATAAATAAATGATGAATTCAAGTTAACAATAAATCATTCTAAAACAGTATTAACGTCAAAACAGAAATGTCCTATATAAACTATTAACAATGTCAAAAAGAGATACGTCATATTAAACTATAAAAAGATTCATGTCACCTTAGTCAACATAAAAACATTTGCTCCAACTTTGAACTTTTGAAGTTCTCCTGATTCAACTACCCGATTAGGAAGATCATTCCACAACTTGGTAATAGCTGGAATGAAACTTCTAGAATACTGTATAGTATTGAGCCTCGTGATGGAGATGGCCTGGCTATTAGAATTAACTGTCTTCCTAGTATCACGAACAGGATAGAATTGTCCAGGGAGATCTGAATGTAAAAAATGATCAGAGTTATGAAAAATCTTATGCAACATGCATAATGAACTAATTGAACAACGGTGCCAAAGATTGATATCTAGATCAGGAATAAGAAATTTAATAGACCGTAAGTTTCTGTACAACAAATTAAGATGAAAATTAGCAGCTGAACACCAGACAGGCGAATAATACTCAAAACAAAGTAGAATGAAAGAATTAAAACACTTCTTCAGAACAGATTGATCACCGAAAATCTTAAAAGACCTTCCCAATAAGCCATTTTTTTTTTTTTTTGTAGATGAAGAAGACACAGACCCAATGTGTTTCTCAAAAGTAAATTTGCTGTCGAGAATCACACCTAAAGTTTTGGCATTCCAGTCTTCTTTTGCATGTTGAACGGAAACCTGGATCTGCATTTGTTCTATCTTCTATGCACGAGTGGCACCACCATAACTGAGTCGGAATTAGATAAAAAAAAAGGTACAGGTAATACCACATGATTCCCAAGTAAGATTACATAAAAGAAAACTCTTAAATAGAAAATGTGTTGTATCATATATGAAACTAAAACTATTTCAGATTAAAATGATGGATAAACCATAGGCTATTCCTTTTCTAAGAACGCAATTCAATAATAAAATTCTTTTTTGTAGTCATATTCCCTTGATTTTTTTTTTTCATGTTACCAGCTTAAAGTTTCTTCATGAATATCTAAGATAAGAATCATGTTTAGAATAGCTCCTTAGAGAGAGAGAGAGAGAGAGAGAGAGAGAGAGAGAGAGAGAGAGAGAGAGAGAGAGAGAGAGAGAGAGAGAGAGAGAGAGAGAGAGAGAGAGAAAAAATTGTGCCAATTCATATCTTTCATTTATTTTGAAGAGCTGCATTGTGACAGTCTTTAGCTTCAAATTATTTCGCTTACTGAATAATCATCAGAGTTTAATCACATAAACAGTGTCATATAAAATATAAAATAATTAGATAAATGAAGAAAGGTTTGATATTAAGAACACTCGGTTACAAGGAAAAAGCCATGGATATAAAATGATACGTGGGATACTATAAAAAGGAGACAGAGACAGATCATGATTGTTAAAAGTTTTTAAGAAAGTAATGAAAATCACAAAGTAAAGCCTGTTAAATATTCCAATATTCGTAGTGAGGTCAAAAGAAAATCCAGGAATGACTGGAGAGAATATTTGGACAGGAAAGCAGATAAGGCTTACAGAGCAATACATACAGGGAGTAGCTATGGTGTAAGAATCGCTCATAAAATTATTAATGAAATCTCTATTTAAGTAAAGAAGAGGAGCCATATCCCCATCAAAAAGAGAGATGTATCTGTTATAACTACAGAATATGAAGAAACGTTAGATGAAACACTTCAGTGAAGACATGAATAGGAGATACGAAGGGAAAGATTGAGTTGATATACTTAAAGCTGATGAAGACTTTGATGTGTCCATGAATGAGTTCAGTGTGTTTGAAGTTGAAGCTATTATAAAAAAAAAAAAAAAAAAAAAAAAAAAAAAAAAAAAAAAAAAAAAAAAAAAAAAACTCTAGAGATGGAAACCACCTGGTTGCGATGGAGTATCTGCTAAGATGATGAAGGTTGAAAGTTGAGTGATCCCAGGAATATTTACAAGATCATTTTGCAGAATGTGGCATGTAAAATCAAAACCGGATGAATGGTAGTAGGAGACTTGGTAGAAAAGGAAAAAAAAGATACCTGACTGATTGCAATAATTAAAGTGGCATCACACTTACGTCCGTTGTGAAAAAAAGTA
>NC_090730.1:50740297-50745297 GCF_036898095.1 Palaemon carinicauda
TATATATATATATATATATATATATATATATATATATATATATATATATATATATGTACAGTATATATATATATATATATATATATATATATATATATATATATATATATATGTACAGTATATATATATATATATATATATATATATATATATATATATATATATATATATATATATATATATATATATATATATATATAGATTTACAGTATATATATATATATGTATATATATATATATATATATATATATATATATATATATATATATATATATATATATATATCAAAATATGCACATTAAAATATCCACTTAATGTTTTATTGACTGGATTCTGTAACAAGGCAAAGGACACCAAGGATTATACAGTAGCGACTAATTCTACTTTGCCTTTCATATTTCCATCTTTAGGCCTATATAATTTCTATCTTTATGTTTTTAACTCTAACATTTCAAACTGTTATTATTATTATTATTATTATTATTATTATTATTATTAGTAGTAGTAGTAGTAGTAGTAGTAGTAGTAGTAGTAGTAGTAGTAGTAGTAGTAGTGGCTATGAATTCGAACATTTTACCATTTTTCTACAGGAAAAAAGGGAAATGAACAAAAACTTCATAAATTAGAAAAGTATTTTAATGATTTTTCCTGATAAGTTTTTATGTAATTATTTATTTAGAGTAGTTAGTTATATTAAGCCGTATGTTTAGTGCTCATATAAATTCAATATTATTTGTTAAAACCTAACTGAACATTCTTGACATAAGCAGTTGAGTTATTTTACTCTAAATTAACATTAATAGAATAACCCTTTTTTTATTACACAAAAACATGATACTTACAGTCCATCAACTTCTACCATGCTACACTCTCTTACGACAAAAACCATCAATCTTTCACCCTGTCAAGCTCAAGATATCCTTTCATCGCCTGCATTGTTAATTTTCAGGTTATTGAAGACCTTGAAATTAATTTCTGTTATCCCCGTCTTAACTTTAATTTCCGGGGACTCTTGTAAACCCACAGAGAAATTAACACGATTATTATTTTGGTCCAGACCTCTTGCCTTTCCAAAATTTTGAAGGAATTAATTCACTAGCGGCAAAATTTTCCTGATTTGTAAATGGCTTCAATACCTACATTTCCACAGCCTTTATCTCTTTCCAGTCTTTTCTTGGCAGAATCTATCCAGAACACACTATTTTCCATGACCGACCACCCCTTGCATCTTTCTTTCCAATGACAAACTTTCAGGGCAGGTTTCAAAACTTCACCCCGCCAATCTTTTGGAGAAGGCATCCCTCTCCCTCCTATGCACTCCTAGGTGACTCGTGAAGGGGGACGACCTGCTTAGACGTTATCCGAAGTTTTGGCCTTTGCACATAAGAAGATTTTAACGGGTGGCTCCAAGGAGACTGAGACCAGGGCGAGAGTTCAACCTACAAGTCCTTGCTCTGCCCAAGGCCCTAAAAGCAAACTAACTACTCCGTCCCAATTAATCAACATTCAATAAATGTTCATTTGTTTATTGTTCCAGTCATCAGTGTCAACTTCTTATGAATGAAAATACAAGTTAAAGTAAAAGAAGCTATTAATGTTATACGCCATAAAAAGAAAGAGAAAACAAGTAAAATTAAAGATAACTATTTCTCCATGAAAAATTACTTTGAAATAATTACTATTTATGGTAACCCAATGTTTTACGAGCTTAGTTAATTGCAAAACCCTCCCTGAGTAAACGATTAAGAGATGTTATGCAAAATGCATTTGTTATATGTGAGGACTTGTGCCGGGTTTTGACCCTTTGATCATAGAATAAATATTATTGTCTTTGTATCGGCTCAATTAAAACATTTCCGTCACGTTGCCAGTTGTGCTGGTGCTGGTGGTGGAGCTGCTACGGGATCCATTGAATATATATATATATATATATATATATATATATATATATATATATATATATATATATATATATATATATATATATATATATATATATATATATATATATATATATATATATATATATATATATATATATATATATATATATATGTTTGTGTAAATATAGGAATTTTATATTTTTTCAGAAATTACTTTACTTACATCATACTTTAGCACAAGAACAATGATAGAGACATTTAATTATTATTTTAGTGCTTTGTTCTTATTATTAACAGTTCGTTTATGGTCCAGTTTTGTATAAGTTCTCACTATCATGAAACTATAATAATATCTTCGTATATATATATATATATATATATATATATATATATATATATATATATATATATATATATATATATATATATATATATATATTCTATAGCACCAAGGTATGATGTTTACTGTATGCCTATCCTGTTTATCGGCTTTACTTTAATGTTAGTTTTATGTTTCGGCAACGTTTGACATATTCAAAAATAAAATACGTTATTTTATATTTCATTACTTCATTAGCAATCAGGCGGTCTCATATTTTACAAGCATCGAAAAAAAAATTCGTTATACAAATTTTTTTCCAAAGAATTCTGTACAGGATCGGGTGGAATATTCACAATTCTCATATATACTGTATTTTCAAGAAGATATTCCTCAGATCTGTAACTTAAAACATTATCTTATATACAATATAGTTATTAGTGAAAATGAATTTCATATTTTCTGTCAGGTTTTCTTAGTGTTTCAACACTTGCTAGTTCGATTTTCTTTTTCCATATCCTCAAATGGTCAGGATGACTACGATACAATTGAAATTACAAGGGCAAAACCTCCAGTTCTTGAAAATAACAAAATATTTTAGAGTTATCTAGATCTTAGAGGAGAAATGCTATTTAAGTGATTATACTCAAAAGTACGAAACTAGGAAAGTATTGGTACTTCACTTTAGGTGATTAATTATAAAGCCTGTTTAAGCAAATTAACCCATTCGAGGATATTAGTGATTGGGTGGTTTGATGATAAATTTTCAATTAGCGATGATCAATTAACGAGTAAGATGAACGGCACCAAGTCTTAAAGCACCTATATAAAGAGACAAAGGCATTAATACGTATATACATGCCTAAACACAGCAAACATATACCTATTATGCATTTCAGGCAAAAAAGATAGTGTTTCTCTGTAATATCTGCCATACTAATTACTTGATCTGAATGGTACTTTGACAGAGCACCCTTTTGACCTCCCTCTATTTTTTTATACTTCAATGCACCGGCAAATCCCGTTAATTAAGGCATTTACACTTGTCATAATAAAGCCCAAGTCACGCGAATCGGGTAAGTAGGTGAAGCAATTCGAATGCCTACACTTGTCCGTCCCACCCATCTCCTTTCCTCCCTCTGACTAGACCCTCCCTCCTTCTCTCCCTCCAGTAACCACCTCTCCTAGTGTCTCCGGTGTTACTTACTATACCTTTTCTGAAACCTGTTATATTTGTTAATATCTGATAGAATTAATATGTTAGATCCTTGTTACAATTCTTATTAACATTTAATGATATTGTTGTTTTTCGTCAGGGTGTATAAGTAATTTATAGCCTTTAGCTTATTTATCCAACTTGATGAATTTCCCCTTAGGGCTTCTTTTAATCGTGTTTACATTATGAAACATGCGTTTTCCAAAAGCCGGACTGATGGGCTTTATTCTCCTTGAAAGGCTTGTGTGGAATAAACAAAAGCTGTAGAATACAAATAGAATTACGCTGTGACACAAATGATTGTGCTATTTAAAACTATGATAAAAATATACAAACTACATAATTTGTTGGATTGATATTTCACAATTACTCTCAGTAATTGTGAAATATCAATCCAACAAATTATGTAGTTTGTAGATTTTTATCATAGTTTTAAATAGCACAATCATTTGTGTCACAGCGTAATTCTATTTGTATTCTACAGCTTTTGTTTATTCCACACAAGCCTTTCAAGGAGAATAAAGCCCATCAGTCCGGCTTTTGGAAAACGCATGTTTCAGAATGTAAACACGATTAAAAGAAGCCCTAAGGGGAAATTCATCAAGTATATATATATATATATATATATATATATATATATATATATATATATATATATATATATATATATATATATATATATATATATATATATATATATATATATATATATATATAAGGAGTGAATTATAGGGTAAATATTAAGATTTACTTATTCATTAATATGCGTGTGTTTTTTATGCCAAATTGTGTCATTGTGTGTCCAACAAACCAGAAGTTTCTCCGACCTGTTAGGACTAATCTTTAGTTTATTAATAGCTTCTTTCTTTCTGAATTTACTGGGGTAAATCAATATGCCAATAATGAATATGATGGAAAAACATTCTCAGTTAAGCAAACACAGAGACAACAAACTGCTTAGGCACAAGACATAGCAGATACCCAAATTATGATTGTTAATGGCAAAGTGAGCAAATAGACTAGAAATTTTCGGTCAACTTTTATAACACTTGATTACATTTACGCAACATTTCAAGGGGGGTATAGCCCATCAGTCCTGCCTATGGTAAACATGTTTCATTATTTTCACACACTTCAAGGAAGCCCTCAGGGCCGGTTCATCAAGTTGGATGAAATACAACATTATCATGAAATGTTATTAAGAATTATAACAAGGATCCAACATATCAACTCCATCAGTTATTAAAATATATAACAGATTATGGAAAATGTGGAGTAAGCGACACACGAGAGACTACGAGAGGGAGATAATGGAGGGATAGGAGGAGGATCTAAACAGAGGGGAAATATGGAGAGGGTAGGGACGGGGAAGTGTAGACATTCGAAATACTTCACCTACTTACCCGATTCACGTGACGTAGGCTTTATTATGAATAGAGTAAATGCCTTAATTAACGAGATTTGCCGGTGCATTAAAGTATCAAAAATTAGGAGGAGGTCTATAGAGTGCTGTATCAAAGTATCATTTTGATCGAGTAATTACTGTAGCTGATCAAGTAATTACTACGGGAGATATTTACA
>NC_090730.1:50750297-50762797 GCF_036898095.1 Palaemon carinicauda
TTGGCTACTAGTTTGAATACTAGTTTAACCAGGAGTTTATGTATGCTTTGTAATGCTAAAGATCACAAAATTGCCAGTTGTACAAAGTACTTGCAAGTATCTGATAAAATAAAGCGATTAAAAAAATTGCACAAGTGCTTTAAATGCTTAAAGGCAGGTCATAATAGTAATGAGTGCAGATTTCAAACGTCAGGTGTATGCTTCAAATGCAAAAAGGGTAAACACTGGAGTTTTTTGTGTAGTTCAAAGCCAACAGATTCTAGTAATAGTAAGCAAACTACCACAAAGGTGGTTAATGTTATCGAGAGTGTTAATGAAATACCATCAACTGTTACAGCATCTAGTCATTTGGATATTGTTGATTCTTTATTACCATTACTAACAGTGACGACTGAACATGATCGTGTTAAAGTGGATACAGTTTTGGATTCGGGTAGCCAGAATTCCTTTATTGAGGAAAGTTTAGCAGATTTTTTGAATTTAAAGGTAGTAGATCCTAAGATACATTTGATTATCAAGGGGATTAATACTAATCAAAAGATTTGTACCAAGTCAGTGAGTTTTCCTTTTAAGATTGGTGATGTAAGTTATGAAATTACTTGTATTTGTATTCCTAAGATTAAAATTCAGATGAAAGCTCCTCATATGTATAAATTAATAGAACTGCTAAGGCAGAATGGTAAAGAGGTTGCTTATGATAAATTCAATGGTGTAAACAAAATTCATGACATTGATGATATAAAGCTACTGATAGGTGCAAAGGATTGGCATTGTGTGATGAGCATGGAGAGTGGAGTACTAGGTCAAAAAGACAGACTGACTTCTTTTTACAGAATTAATGATAAACTAATATTAATTGGTTCTATTTCTGACTGGATAAAGAATCTTTCCGATGCAGTAGATACATCTTTGATGTCTCATAGGAAGATTTCTGAAGAAACAAAATCTACTACTTCATACATTGGCACTATGGAGATTGATTCTGATGGATTTGACTATGAAGTGCCAACACTTGATGGAATATATAATTTTGAAAGCCTGCCAGATATAGCAGAGGTTGCGGATTATTCTCAGTTGGGTCATGATTGTAAGATATTCATAAATATGGAAGAAGAGGATTCTATTGAATGTGTTACTAATGAAACTGAGCAAGAAGTGACAGATTTTATTTTATGCAACATTTACAGAGATTCTGAAAAATTTTATGTCGTACCAATTCCTTGGTTGACTAGATATAAAGATCTTCTTGGATCAAATGAGAGACTTGCTTTCAAGGTTCTGTGCAGTCTGAAGAAGAAATACATGAACAGTAATGTTCTAAAGCGAATTGATGAAGTTTTCCAGTCACAAATTGATTTGGGAATCATTGAAAAAGTTGAAGATTTTGAAGAATATAAAAGGAAATTTCCAAAATATTTCATCATTAGCCACAGTCCTGTAATTAAAGAAGAAAGAGATACTACGAAAGTAAGAGTTATTTACATGGCGAATCTTGCAGAAAAAAGACATGATGGCAGTAAAGGCATTAGTCTGAATCAATGTATTCACCCAGGTTATAACAAGAATTTTAAAATAAGTGATGCATTGACCATGATGAGGTTTGACAAGTTTATACTTGGATTTGATATTTCAAAAGCCTTTCATAGATTGGCCATTGATGGTGAGAATTCCTCAAAATTTCTCTTTTATTGGTTTAAGGATGTTGAATCTAGAGATTTTACACCAGTTGTGTATCGCTCAAAGCGAGTAATATTTGGGATGTCTGTTTCTCCATATCTGTTGCAGTGCTGTCTTTATAAAATGCTAATATTGGAGACAGATGGTGATACTGAAGAAATTCAGGAATTGAAAAAAAGAATCTTCCAAGGCAGTTATGTTGATAATTTTCTAATTGGTTGTGGAGATGAAGATGAAGTTGAAATGGTTCACAGGGAAGCCAGTACAATATTTGAGCAGCATAAATTTCCATTGCAGCAGTATGTTACTAATTATTCTCAATTTCAGCGTGACATTGACTGTAAAGTTGGCACAGAGACTCCACAAGAGGTTAAAATTCTTGGCATGTGCTGGGACAGATATAATGATATACTAAAGGCCACATGTGTTGAATTAAATGTTGAAGCCAATACTCTTAGGCAGATTTTGAGTTCAGTAATGAGTATATTTGATTTGAATAATACTAACTTGCCTGTTTTAAACAGATGTAAGATCTTCCTCAGGCAATTACAGTCTGATTATGTAGATAAATGGGATACTTCTCTTCATGGTGCTCAGCTAAATGAATGGAGAAACATAGCTTCACAATTCAATAATGGTGAAAGGCTAGAGATACCAAGATATATGGGTAGCAGAAAGTCTAATTTTGATATAATTGTAATGAGTGATGCGAGTAAAAACTTTATTGGATGTGTTATTTACTTGCAGGAGAGAGATTCAAAGTTGGTATCCTTCGTATCTGCCCATAATAAGATTCTGAATAAAAATCTGAAAGGGCGAACTATGCCTGTACTCGAACTCACTGCAGTAGAGTATGCATTGCAAAGGGCTTTTGATCTGTATAAAATGCTCACTTCTTGTATTGTGCCTATTGCAGTTAATGACATAATGTTGTTTTCAGATTCTACGATTGCCTTAAGTTGGCTAGCTGAATATGAGAACTTGAGAACAAAGCTTCAAAAGAGAAGTGTATATGTAAATAATAGAATCGCAAATATTGTCGACCTCTGTAAGTCTACACACTCGGTGAAGTTAGCTCACGTAGGATCAAATGAAAATGCTGCAGATTTCACGACTAGATTAGTATCCTTCTCAAAGTTAAGAAACTCTTGTTACTTGACCGGACCCAAGATGTTACGGGAAGATTTAAATTTACTAGAATGGCTTGTAATTCCTAATCCAGGCATGATTAATGATGTGGATATACCGAAGCTGGTTGTAAATAAGGCAAGTGTTGAAGATATGTCAGTTGGTACAGTTGTTGATTTAACTAAGTATTCTTCACTTGACAAAGCAATTAAAGTACTAATGAAAGTTAAGCTTTTCATAAACAAATTAAGATTAAGAATAAATTCTAAGAGCCAGCAGTCAATTGCCTTATTAGATGCAAGCTACAAAAAATGCAGTAATGATTTGCTAAAGCTTGATCAACAGAATTGCTTTCCAGATTTACAAGATTTTTTCACTTCAAAACGGAAAGCAAAAAAGTGTATTCCTGAGCTAGTTAGTAGAATGAATGTATTTTGTGACACTGATGGTATTCTCAGAGTAAAATGTAAAATGGGAAAGATGTCTAAAGGTATGATGTCGAGAACTCCAATACTCCTTAGTAATAATAGCGATTTCGGTAGAATACTGATAATGGACACTCACGTGAAGTTTAATCACTCGGGTACTTACTATGTGCTACATAAATTGAAACCGGCAATTTTTTTGCTCAAGGGATTTTCCACAGTTAAGAAGGTTGTGAATGAATGTTACCACTGTAAACGTTTTAATAGTAGACCAGTTAAAGTTAATGCTAATGACTATAGAGAGTGGAATGTGAATCCCATAAAGAGGTTTTTTTCTGTATGTTTCATTGATTACTTTGGACCATATTTCACAAGGTATGGAAGTGACAAAGTTAAAACCTATGGGGTAATTTTTAAATGTATTTGGTCTCACATGATTAATGTTGAAATAGTGACTTCAGGTGATTCTAAAGGATTTTTATTGGCTTTTCAAAATCATGTTTACAACTATGGTTTGCCTAACAAAGTATTTTCAGATTCTGGCTCAAATCTTGGTGGTGCATTCACATGGATTGAGGAATGTCTGAAAGCAAGTGAGGTGCAGGAATTCTTCAATCAGAGGGGTGTCGATGTCACTGAATTTTCACAGTATCCTCGTGGTTCTCTGAATCGTGGTATTGGAGGTATCATAGAGTCCGGAGTTGGTCTGGTAAGAAAGTTAATACAGGGAGCAATCCATAATAATATTCTAGATTTTCTGGAATTTTCTCATGTAATTAAACAATGCATATGTTACGCTAATAAGAAACCCATTTCTGAACTTGGCGCATTAAGGGAACAGAATGTGAATAATGATTTTCAGGTGCTATCACCAGAGTTCTTGAAATTTGGATATGATACACAGGTTATGGAATGTATATATCACGAAGGTCAACTTGATGATTATGACTCTTCTGACTTGGGTAAGGACTTTCAGCGTTTAATTCATATTAAAGAGAAATTGCGTAACAGTTATCACAATGAATTTTTATTTGGATTGCAAGATCAGGCAACTAAATACAGAGGTAAATATTACCCTAGGGAGCACGTTAAAATATCAAAAGGTGACATAGTCTTGATAAAAGATTCAATGGTTAAGGCTCCCAATTACCCTTTAGCTAGAGTTCTTGATGTTATTTATAATTCTCTTGGTGAGGCTGTTCAAGTACAATTAGTCAAGGGTAATAAAAGTGTTGTTTTTAGGGATATATCGTCTGTTATTCTTTTGGTTAAAGGTGATGGGTTAAGTGATTCTCATATTGATCAGTTAGATTTAAATTTTGTACCTCAGAGTGATTCTAATGTTGTTTCTAATGACAATATTGCAAGAATTCAACGGGGGGCTGCTTTGGTTTGTTCTGAGAAGAATATATATATATAAATGTGTGTGTGTGATTGAAAAAACTTCAAATTATTTATTTGAATATTTAAGTATTGATACATTTGGCATACAGAAGTGTCGCTAATTGCCCCTTTGCTTTTAGATAGTAACTACTATACAGTAGTTATATCCAGTTATATCTGCCTGCCGTTAACGTCGTTGTGAAGTTTTTTCACACAGGAACAGTCTTCAGCAACCTTACACGGGAGTGAGGAGGAGCTCTCTTTCCCTCTCTTCCATTATTCAAGTGGATTTTAGGATGTATACACACGCTGGATTAACTATTATGGATTTTTCCTCTACCATGGAAATAATTGCACACTAATTCATCGAGGATGGGATCCGGACGCTGCTTAGCGATGATCGTCTGTTAAATGATTTTTTCCACACTCGCCAGAACTGATATCGCAACAGGGTAAGCATAAGGGGCTTTAATGCTTGTTCTTGCGTTACATATTCTATATGCCAGTGTTTTGAGAATAATTTAAAGTATTTTAATTAAATTCTTACTAGATTGAACCTGTGATTTCTATGCAGTCTATAAATTTATTTAAGTATTTGACCTCGTTAAATTTGCTAGTTGTTTTACTGATAATTTGAGAGCTGTTGTGATTTAGTGGTGATTTGAGCAAATATTTACGTGAGTGATTTCGTGATTAGTTAATTGCTGTTTTCGGTGATTCATTGATTTCAAGATTTTGATTTATATGAAAATTGTAGATTTTAGTCAGGCGATTACAGTAATTGATATTTTGATTAGTGTTGAATTTTTGTTGATTTATTTTAGTTACTTTTAGTTAGTGTTGTATTTATTGTTCTGATTTTTCCCGTGGTTGATTCTCCTTTACTTTGTATTTTTTAGCGGATGAGTGAAAGGAAGAAGGTTAAGCCCTCGCAGTTGTGAACCTTAAAATCTCTTATAATAGTGCATTTCGAAGACTCGTTTACGTCATTCCACCACCAGCTGCTACAGTGAAATTTATGTAATTTTAAATTATGTATTCGTAAATGTGTAACCATTTAAATTTAAATTTATTAAATATTTAAAATGCATTTTTTCCATCTCTACCTTTTCACTTAAAAATGCAAGGTTTAATGATATGATCGTGGTCATTACATATTGATTTTATATTTACATAAGTAGACCACCCCCCATTTTTTCCGCTGTGTGTGTGTGTGTTTATATATACATACATATTTATTTATATACATATATATATATATATACCTTTATATATATATATATATATATGTATATATATATAGAACTATGCATATATATATATATATATATATATATATATATATATATATATATATATATATATACTGTATATATATATATATATACTGTATATATATATATATATATATATATATATATATATATATATATATATATATATATATATATATATATATATATATATATATATATATATATATATATATATATATATATATGTGAATATAACTATATATATATATATATATATATATATATATATATATATATATATGTATATATATATATATATATATATATATATATATATATATATATATATATATATATATATATATATATATATATATATATATATATATATATATCAAGCAGGATTTATGGCGGGTAGAGGAACAATCGATCATGTATTCACCTTCTCACAAATCATAGAAAAATTCTGGCAGAAGCAAAAAGAACTGTATTTTGTTTTTATTGACTTCAGGCAAGCGTTTGACTCCATATGGAGGGAAGGAATGATTAAGATTTTGAAGGAATGGGGATTAGAACCAAAAATACTGGAAACCATCAGGAGATTGTATGAAAGACAACGGCTAGAGTAAGAAAAGGAAAGTGTTTGACAGAAGAGTTCATAACCACTGGTGGTGTTATACAGGGTTGCCCACTATCACCACACCTCTTCAACCTATACTTGGAATGGGTTATGAGAATGGCACTTGGAGATTATGAGGGTGGCATAGATATAGGAGGGACAAAAATATCTAACATGAGGTATGCAGATGACATAGTGCTTTTAGCAGAAACTAAGGAGGAACTACAGAGAGTATTGAGAATGGTGGAGGAGCAGTGCAGTAGGTATGAATTAGTGATAAATAGAGAGAAAACCAAAAGTATGAAAATTGGACGCCAGAGAGAGGCCTTAGAAATACAGCTATCAGAGGGAGAAGTGGAACAAGTCAATGAGTTTAAATATTTGGGAGTGTTTTTCACAGCAGATGGAAAGATGGAAAGAGCAATTCAAGACCGAATCTCAAGTGGCCAGAGAGCATTTGGAAGGCTAAGAAGAATCTGGAAAGATAGAAATATATCCATTAAGTTCAAAATTAGGCTATTAAGAGCAATAGTAATCCCCACAGTGATATACGGTGCTGAATGCTGGATACTGAAGAAGAGAGAAGAGAAAAAGTTATTAGCCTTTGAAATGAAATGTCTGAGAAGAATCTGTGGTGTAAGATGGGAGGACAGAATTACGAACGAAAGAGTGAGAGAAATGGCTGGTGTTGAGGACACAATTCTGATTAGAGTGGAAGATATTCAGAGGAGATGGTTTGGGCATGTACAGAGGATGGAACAGGACAGATGGCCAAAGATAGTGCTGCATGGTCAAGTGGCCGGAAATAGACCGAGAGGACGACCAAGAGATACATGGGTGAAAACCTTCAAGAAAGCAAATAGAGGCGAGACATTTCAGCAGCTGGCACAGATGGCATTGGATAGGAGTCTGTGGAGAGAATGGCGATATCAGATGCAACACCCAACCCAGAGAATTCCGGACGGGATTTAGTGAGTGAGTGAGTGATATATATATATATATATATATATATATATATATATATATATATATATATATATATATATATATATATATATATATATATATATATATATATATATATATATATATATATATATATATATACATATATATATATATATATGCAGAAGATATATATATATATATATATATATATATATATATATATATATATATATATATATATATATATATATATATATATATATATATATATATATATATATATATATATATATATATATATATATGCAGAAGAACCACAGGGAAAATTAAAATACGGAATATACACTTAAGTCCTGACTAGTTTCGTGATACTTCTTCAGAGGACTGATTTATTGAGAGAGGTTTCTTACAATTTATAGGGAAAGCAAAAGTACGAACATACATATAGAGATTTAGAGAACAATGACACTCCCTTACCCGCTACCTGGGCTTGACTCAGGTGTTGAGTAGGAGGAGTCCGCAAGCTCGTTAAACACCTGCTAAAAAGGGTCATTTCTAGTGGCGGGTATATTCTTGTTTTCTTCTTATTTTACTTTCAGTACAGTTATTTATATGTCAATGCAGTAGCCTTATCTATATAAATACATAAGCAAAACATACACAAACATACAAATATATATATATATATATATATATATATATATATATATATATATATATATATATATATATATATATATATATATATATATATATATACATACATATATACATATATATACACACATACACACACACACACACATATATATATATATATATATATATATATATATATATATATATATATATATATATATATATATATATATATATATATATACATATATACATATATATACATACATACAGATACAAATACATATACATATACATAAATACATACACATACACATACATATACATACACATACATATATACATATATATACTCATACATATATACATATATACATATATACACATACACACATATACATATATACATTTATATGTAGACAACATTAATATCATAAACATATAATCATGTATATATCAATACTTATATCTAGCATAACACTATATAGTGCCAATATACTTATGCATACTATATAAAATAATTGTTTCCTTTAATGAATGGTAGCTTAGGTCTAAATATTAATTTCACACCGACGTTAATTATTCAATTCAATTCTACATTAAGTGGTTAATGTTTTTTTATATATCTTACAAATCTCTTTATATATAAAGGCGTCGAGTTTATACATTCCATGACCAATATTCAAGTTGTTTTCAAAGGTTTCTTTTATGAAACTGGACTCTATGATGTTTCTTACTACTAAGTTATTTGAATGAACCAATTTCTTTGCACCTGACCAATTAATAGGGTGATTTTTATCTCTAACGTGGGCAAAGAGTGCATTATTATCTTGAGCATACCTGACACTTTTCTTATGTTGTTCAATTCTCTTTTCTAGGGCTTTACCAGTTTGACCAATATAGTATTTTTCACAAGCATTGCATGGAATACGATATACACATCCCTTGGTAATGTCAGGAGAATTCTTTATTAAGGCTGTTTTTTATTGTATTTTTACTCTTAAATGCTACATTTACATTGAAGTTTTTTAACAGTTGGGGAATTTCTTTAAATGAATCACAATAAGGTAGTACAAGTAAATTTTGTGTGTTATAATTTTTTCTGTTATCATTACCGAAAAAAGTCTTTTTGCTGTTCTTAGGGCATCATCTAACACAATATCAGGATACTTTAGTTTTTTACCTATTGCTCTAATACCATTTATTTTGTCATCAATATATTCAGGGCTGCAGACTCGGAATGCTCTTAAAAACAGAAGTAAATACAGATTTCTTAACTTTGTTGCCTTGGTTTGAGTAATAATGGACATATGCTGAGATATTCGCTGGCTTTCTGTATACACTGAACTTGAGACAATTATTACATCTATGTATGCGACAGTCCAAAAAAGGTAGGGTACAATTATTCTCCAGCTCCATAGTGAAATTTATTGATGGTACCAAACTATTCAATCTAAGAAAAAAGTTATCTAAATTTTCATTTCCTGGCCACACACATATTATGTCGTCAATATATCGAAACCATTTTACATTATTAGGTATGATGTTATTTACGATTCTGCTTTCAAAAAATTCCATAGAGTCCAGTTTCATAAAAGAAACCTTTGAAAACAACTTGAATATTGGTCATGGAATGTATAAACTCGACGCCTATATATGTAAAGAGATTTGTAAGCTATATAAAGAAACATTAACCACTTAATGTAGAATTGAATGTATTGTGAATAATGAACGTCGGTGTGAAATTAATATTTAGACCTAAGCTACCATTAATTAAAGGAAACAATTATTTTATATAGTATGCATAAGTATATTGGCACTATATAGTGTTATGCTAGATATAAGTATTGATATATACATGATTATATGTTTATGATATTAATGTTGTATACATATAAATGTATATATGCATATGTGTGTATGTGTATATATGTATATATGTATATATGTATGTGTATATATATGTATATATGTATGTGTATGTGTATGTATTTATGTATATGTATATGTATTTGTATCTGTATGTATGTATATATATGTATATATATATATATATATATATATATATATATATATATATATATATATATATATATATATATATATATATATATATATATATATATATATGTGTGTGTGTGTGTGTGTATGTGTGTATATATATGTATATATGTATATATATATATATATATATATATATATATATATATATATATATATATATATATATATATATATATATATATATATATATATATATTTGTATGTTTGTGTATGTTTTGCTTATGTATTTATATAGATAAGGCTACCGCATTGACATATAAATAACTGTACTGAAAGTAAAATAAGAAGAAAATAAGAATATACCCGCCACTAGAAATGACTCTTTTTAGCAGGTGTCTAACAAGCTTGCGGACGCCTCCTACTCAACACCTGAGTCAAGCCCAGGTAGCGGGTAAGGGAGTGTCATTGTTCTCTAAATCTCTATATGTATGTTCGTACTTTTGCTTTCCCTACAAACTGTAAGAAACCTCTCAATAAATCAGTCCTCTGAGGAAGTATCACGAAACTAGTCAGGACTTAAGTGTATATTCCGTATTTTAATTTTCCCTGTGGTTCTTTTGCATCTGAGCATCACGTTTTCCTGTGATTTTTATGCATATATATATATATATATATATATATATATATATATATATATATATATATATATATATATATATATATATATATATATATATATATATATATATATATATATATAAACACATCATGATTATCTCCTACGCAAAAAGCGTAAGTTAGATTTTGCCGATCGTTTCTATCTTGAGCTTTTGTTCCAATACTTCTCCATTCATCATCTCCTACTTCATGCTTCATAGTCCTCAGCCGTGTAGATATTGATCTTTCCGCTCTTCTAGTGGTTTTTGGAGCCCAGCTGAACGTTTGCGGTAATTTCTCCTGGGGAGTAAGAAGAGCATGCCCAGACCATCTTCACCTCCCTCTCATCATGATCTCATTTCCCTAATACAGTCAAGTAATCTCTTTTACATTCTCATTTCTAATACTTTCCTGCTTTCTGCCTCCGAATATCCTTTTGAGGGCTTTGTTTTCAAATCATCTAACTCAATAGTAGATTTTTTTATTGTTATACCATGACTCTTGTCCATAGAATGACACCGATCTTACTAAACTGATATAAAGTCGGATTTCTATATGTAATTTCTGGAAATTTTATTTCCAAATTTTACTTAACCTAGCAATTGTCTGATTTACTGTTTTTTTCTCTAAACTTAATTCTAAAGACCTCGTATTAGAAATCATAGTTACTAAATACATAAACGATTCTACCTCATTAAGCCTTTCTTCTTCTAATGACCTTTTATCTTCCATTGCATACACCGTTCTCATTTTCTGTCTGCCTTCAATTAATCTTTAGCCCTATCTCGTGTGATATTTCATGCCTTTTGGTAGGTCACTTCCTCGAAAACTTTAAACAATAAATTTCTGTCTTTATTTCCTTTTCATAGTATTCCAAGTATCATTTCATATTCACGGCTTTCTCCTTTTACTGCGTATCTCAAGACTTCCCTACCAACTGACTGATATGTGATCCTAATATCAAACCATTCTTCATTAATTGTCTGTTCTTCGTCTGCTAAATTCCTAACACCAATCTATTCCAATCCTTTTCACCATCTCTGACTGCTCTACTCATTACAAAATCCGCGAGGAGAATAAATAACATAGGTCATAACACATTCCCTTGGAGAACTCCGCTGTTCACTGGAAATTCATTTGATAAAACTCCATTAACATCGACTTTGCACTTGCTATGATCAAGAAAAGATTTCCTTAAATAATTTATTTCTTTAAAAGGAATTCCATATTACTGCAAGGCTCTCCACTAAATTGGCCGGTGCACACTATCAAATGCTTTTTCATAGTCCATAAATGCCATCAAAAGGGGTTTTGTTTTTTCTACCTATCGCTGTAGAGCATGTCTCAAAATTATTTTTTTTTCTAAATCCTGCTTGTTCATCTCTCAAAATTCCTCTCAAGTCTGTTCAGAATAAGCATACTATATATTTTAATAGCACTGACATAGGTGTTATGCCTGTAATTATAGCAATCAGTGTGGTCTCTTTTTTTTTTCTTGCTATTTTCATCAACACTCCTAACTCCAATACATCAGGTTTTGCCTCTTCATATAAAATAGTCTTGTAAGTAGTCTGCAAGTCACTTCGTTCTAAGCCAGTATCATCATGGCATTTATTCCTTCGTATCCAGGGGATTTCCATCTCTTTATTTTTTTACTTACTATGATGGCTGCTTTTCCGGTCTCATACAGTAGGGGAACCCCACTCTCTACAGGACCTCCACTGTTGTTTTACCTTTCTCGTTGAGAGTATTCAACATTTCTTA
>NC_090730.1:50772797-50782797 GCF_036898095.1 Palaemon carinicauda
CCATGGAGGTGGATGAAGAAAGATAAGCAGAAGTCTGTCGAGTTCTCCTGCGGACTCTTCGCCTTGACAAAGGCCACCCATTTTCTCCAAGATGACTCATATTGCCTTCTACTAGATTTGCACTTATATTCCTCCAGGAAATCTATGCTGGCTTTCGAAATCCCAAAATGCTTTCTCACCGCAAGGGAGAGAAAATCATGAGCTGCAGGGTCCGTTTTTCTGTAATGAAGCGCAGACAGTCGACTTCTGAACTTGCTGGGTCAGAACTGGATGTGGTAGCGGCACAAATTTCAGCATGTAGTTCCAACGCCAAGGGGAACCACATGCTGTTCGGCCACTTGTGGGCCACTATTGCCGCTACCCCCTTGAAGGATCTCAGTTTGTTGAGGACCCTCAACAGAAGGTTGTGAGGGGGGAACAGATAAATCCTGGACCATCTGTTCCAGTCGAGCGACATCACGTCCACTGCTTCCGCTAAGGGGTCCTCGTACGGGGACACTTACAGGGGCAACTTCTTGTTGTCTTTCGTCGCAAAGAGGTCTATCTGCAGTTCTGGAACTTGATTCAGAATGAAGGAAAATGATCCTGCGTCTAAGGACCATTCCGACTCTATCGGTGTGAGCCTGGATAGAGCGTCCGCTGTCACGTTGCGGACTCCTTGAAGGTGAACTGCCGACAAGTACCACTTCTTCTTTTCCTCCAATCGGAAAATGGCCAACATCACCTGGTTGAGAGGTGGTGACCTCAACCCTTGTCGATTCAAGCATCTCACAACTACCTCGCTGTCCATCACCAATCTTATGTGGATCGAGTGACGCGGGGAGACTTTCTTTAAGGTAAGGAGCACTGCCATAGCTTCTAGAAAGTTTATGTGAAAGGTCCTGAATAGCTTGGACCAAGTCCCCTGGACTTTTTTCCGATGAGAGTGACCTCCCCATCCCTCCTTTGAGGCGTCTGAGTGAATCGTCACCGACGGGGGAGGTGGCTGAAGAAGAACCGACTTCTTTAGATGTCTGGCTTGGGACCAAGGCCTGAGAAGAGTACGTACCCGAGGCGGCACTGGTCTTCTCATTTCTCTTCGCGTGTTTGATGCATACCTTCTCCAAACTCTGGTTGCATCCTTTAGCTCTGCTCTTAGCACTGGGTCTGTCACCGAAGCAAACTGGAGAGAGCCTAGTACCCTCTCCTGTTCGCGTCTTGATATCCTTTCGGAATCTAGAAGTCTCTTGACAGAACCCGCTATCTCCTTCCTTTTCTTCGCCAGGATGGAGGAACGGTGTGAAAAAAGGTCCCAGTGGATTCCCGGCCACTGGAACTTTTGAGATGGAGAAAGTCGAGACTTTTTTCTGTTGATCTTGAAGCCTAGGTACTCTAGGAACTGGATCACTTGACTGGAAGCTTGCAAGCATTCTGTCTCGGATGCTGCCCACACCATCCAGTCGTCCAGTTAGGCTACTACCTGAATTCCCTTTAGGCGTAATTGTTTGAGAGCTGCGCTCGCAAGCTTCGTGAAAATCCTTGGGGCTATGTTTAGCCCGAATGGCATGGCTCTGAAGGCGTATAGTCTCCGTTGTAGCCTGAAACCTAGGTAGGGGGAGAGTCGACGGCTGATTGGAATGTGCCAATAGGCGTCTGACAAGTCTAGAGAGACTGAGTATGCCCTCTTGGGCAGTAAGGTCCTTATGTGTTGCAGTGTTAGCATTTTGAATTTGCAATTCACTATGAACTTGTTGAGTGGCGACAAGTCCAGAAAGACTCTGAGCTTTTCCGAGTCTTTCTTGGGAACACAAAACAGCCTCCCTTGGAATTTGATGGACTTCACCTTTCGGATCACATTTTTCTCCAACAGTTCTTGAACATACTCCTCCAGAACGGGGGTGGAGTGTTGGAAAAACCGAAGGCACGGGGGTGGAGTGCTGTACCAGCTCCAGCCCGGTCCATTCTTGAGAAGGCTGTGGGCCCAAGGATCGAAGGTCCATCGATCCCAAAATTTCAGCAGTCTCCCTCCTACCGGTATCATTTCACTTGGACTGCCGTCCTGAGGTCTTGCCTCCCTGACCACGACCATCCCTGAATCCCCTTCCCCTTGAGGGGCGCCTAGACGAGCCTCTGGCTGCTCCTCTAGGCTTTGCTCGAAAGGAAGAAGACTGTCCTTCGAACGTTGGGGTGAATGCTGTGGACTGAGTCGGCACAGCCTGGGGTACCTTCGTCACCGTGGCCAGGTGAGTCTTAGCCACCACCATGAACATTTCATGGACCTTGGGGTCACTTGCCATCGTCTCAAGAGTAGTCTGAAGAGACATTGAGGCAGCCAGTCTTTCTTTTGTCTCGAACTCTCTTCGCAAAAGAAAGTCAGACAGCTTGGGGAGGTCCTCGCCGAATTGCTGTCCGGCAATATCAGCCTCCAACTTTCCCGCTGAGAACGTCAGATGGATGTCCTTCCAGTCCTTGTGGTCCATAGGCAGGGCCAGCGACAAGGGTTTACACTCCTCCAGGGAGGGGCAAGGCTTGCCGGCCTCGACTGCTTTTAGGAGAGCCGCAAACCCTTTCTGTAAAAAAGGGAAGGCTCTAGCAGGAGAGGACACAAAGGAAGGGAGCTTCTAGCTCAATGCAGCTACCTTCGAGTTAGAGAAGCCCCTCTCCTTCATCGAGGATGAAAGTAGAGCTTGAGCCTTAGCATGGTCCATCACTATGACCTCCTTCGGCTCTGTCTCCTCCTTTGAAACTGGTTCCTTTCTCAACCGGACATAACAGTCCGGATATGATGCCTTGCTGGGCCAGGATTCCACCTCCTCTAGGGGAACTGAGCCCAGCTTATCCGAGATGACGATCTTTCCAGTCGTCATCGGCATGTGCTCAGCATACCTCCATGGGTTAGCATCTGACCACAAGGGAAGGTCTTTCACACTGAGCCTTTTCTGGGGCCCATGTGATTCTGCAAGGCACTGCATCCGCAGTTCCATAGCAGCCGCCTTCTCCTGATTCTCCTTCTGCATTTGCTGGATCATTCCAACAATCAAAGAGAGGGCCTGTCCCAGCTCTACTGGGAGACTGGCTGATGTTGAGGGAATAGGCTCCGGAATCTGAACCGGAGTAGCCGACACCTCATCGACCTATTCCTCTACGACCTCCGGGGCTTGAACTTCATCCTGGCCTTCTGCCAGGAGGTCTTCTTCCAAACGCTCGTCCACGTCTGACATCCTGTCATCTAACTGGATGTCTTGCATCGAGACCGCGACTTCAGAATCCACCTGGATTTAACTTTGGGCGATCTCCTCTTGAGGCTGGGGAATCACTGCATCAGCTGATGCCTTAGGGAAAAGATACGCCCTCATCTTCTCACTTGGAAGATAAGGCCCAGAGGTGTTCTTTTGGAAGCCCCTTACCCAGGTACGAAGCTTCTCCCTTGCTATATCCCTTGATTCCGCCGTCCTAGGGGAATCAAAGGCCTCAGTAATAAGGTTAGTGCACACAGTACATACCTGAGGGTCCCAATACTGGAGATCATCCTTGGAGACAGCGCATGCTGCGTGTCTCCTACAAAACTCATGTCCGCAGAGGTTCTTGCTGCGGACGTTGCAGAAAACATTTCCGCACTTCGGAGGGTCCTCCTGTAAAGAGAAGAAATTTCCATGAGTATCAAGTGAACTATGTATCACTGGATATGCATAGTATAGCATAACAATTCATAAAGGAAAGACACACACTTTTGTTTCCCTCACAACCCATTGTTGCAGCCTTCCAGATAATAAAATCAAATGGTTAATCTCTTCTAGAGTAACCAATGCAAAGTTTCCAGAGGAAACAGGTGAAGCTCACACCTAAGCAATGATTTTAAAATCCTGGATAATAGATAGGAAAGAAAGAACTCACTTTCCTATCTGTAGGGCAACAGCAAAGGACTGTGCAAGAAAACACAAAAGTGTTAGAACACACAGTGCTGTACCAAAACCCATACTAAAGTTTTCTTCTTACTGTATATGTTATACTGAAGAATACTAGTACAGTATAGGAGGATACGTGCCGGCCGGCAAGTAACACACCACAACTAGCTTTAAAGTATACTACTTAACAGCTATAAGGCGGCAGAACTCTGGTTCAAATGCCTGTGCCGGCCGGCAGCAATTGCCGGCCGGCAACAGCCAATGTCGGCCGGCAATGGCTGCCGGCCGTCAACTACACAAGGTAGTACCCAGCTGCCGGCCACACTCTTGGTGACCGGCAGACAAGGGCTGACATTAGCCGGCCGGCAAAGGTACAGGACCGATGCCAGCCGGCAGCAAAAGAACCAGAGGACTACACCCACCCGGCTGCCGGCCTCATAGGCCGGCAGCCGGGTCGGGTACAGCAGTAGAAGAAAAAAAAAAAAAGGATGGATGCCGGGATAAGAGTGTACACTACCTCCAAGCCCGGCAATCCGAAAGAGTGCATAAAAGGAAGGGGAGAATCTAATTCAGGCTTCCTGACCAATGCCGTCTGGCTCTACAGGCAGGCATGGATGAGGGACCAAGGGAGGTCCGGGCAGAACTCAAAATATAAGACCCTTGCCGGCCGGCAGCTCTGCCGGCCGGCAAGGGGCTTAGTCAATTCCACATCCTAACCTAATCTAGGTCCAGATGTAGAACAACGTACAGTACTGTAATGGCTAGGCCATTACGGAGATAGAGGGGGAAGGGACAAAAGAGGGTCCTACCAATCTTGCTTTAGTGACGGATCCCCCGCAGCCAAGAAACTTATCTCAGCCTAAGGGAGATCCAAGGGGGGAGGCCAGCAATACTTGCCAGCTCCCAGAGCACCAAAGCAAGGAAGGTGTTGCTACTCCCAGGGAAAGAAACTTATCCTCCCCCGAGAACAGCAACAAGGACTAGTCTGGTAGATCACAAAAGAAGGAATCATATCCACAGAAACCTTCGGTAGTGACCTAAGGAGGCTAAGCCACCTTTGTCTGTGTCAGGCCAGCGAGGGAGACTCTACCCCAAGCCAGACAAAAACAGACTCAGACTAAAAAACTCTGTTGTTCTGTCCCTCTTTGAACCAGACTTACTGGAACAGGAAGGTACAGTAACACCCCAGTATAGTTTTATCGAAAATTAATTCGAAAAAAAAAAAAAAAAAAAAAACACTCAGGGATAAGCCCAAGTCTTAAACAGAGGGAAAGGGATTGCATACCTTCTCCAAAGAAAAGAAAGCAACCGGGGAGTATGAGAAAGTATACTAAGGCTCCATAAGCAACTTAGCCTAGGCACCAAGAGAATCGATTACCTAAATCACCGAAACTCACTCGTATACTATCTTGGAAATATTCAACACAATCTTAAATGTATAAAACATAGCCTAAAGCTTCAATAAAATTTTAATACACTCGGAAAAACCAAAATCATGCATGAAGTACTAGGACCAAACGACTAGGCTACATGGCCTAGCGTAGGCCAGAATGGCAAAAACTTCACCAAAATAATACTAAGCACGAAAGGAAATCCTATGTAATGCTAAATAGCTAAAATTTATTAAAGCAAAACAACTGGGAATGTCGCTCTGACTAACTAAACTTATACCTAGCGAGCGACAGCGTCCATGACGCCTCCGGTAGGCTACGGCTCTCGTAACAAAGATAAAACCTATTAACCATTCAAAAATTTACCAAGAGCCTACATTTATACATAAAAGACATTGGTACTCAACTTATCAGAGGCCGACGAAGACGGAGAAGCCATGAAAAGCAGAAAAAATCCAAGATTTGCGAGAAACACAGGAAAAAACACCGAGTTGTTAAGCTACGCAAAAAGGAATACAGATGGCACCAGGATTGGCGCCAGGCACGCTTACGAACGGGAGATAAGGAGCCTTGGGAGCGGCTCCCCCTTTTTCTTTCCCGAATTTGTTTCTCGCCTATTGCCCCTACGAGACGAAATCTTTGTCAGGGTGCAGATTGCCATGTGGCGTGTCAAGAATACTTCCTCTGATATGTCGCGATATCCCTTTCAGGAGGGATATTCGCTCCAAGAGTTAGAATTCTCGTACCTTAAGGTAAATTCTCTGGGAATATCACCGTAGTTGTAATATACCCTAGGAAGCTACCCTATAGGAACTTCCATCAGGACGACATGGCTTGAGCCCAAAAATATATATATATATATATATATATATATATATATATATATATATATATATATATATATATATATATATATATATATATATGTGTGTGTGTGTGTGTGTGTGTGTGTGCGTGTATTTATACAAATATATATATATATATATATATATATATATATATATATATATATATATATATATATATATATATATATATATATATATATATATATATATATATATATATATATATATATATATATATATATATATATATATATATATATATATATATATATATATATATATATATATATATATATATATATATATATATATATTCAGGGGGAACAGATGAAGTCATGAACATGAAATAAGAAGGAATAATTTTATTAATATTATTCAAGATCAAAAGATCTTCATGTGCCCATGAATGAATTGAGTGAGTTTGAAATCGAAGATATTCAAAATTCAGGAGATGGTAAAAGCCCTTTGTTGCGATGAAATAATTTCTGAGAGGATATTGTCTAAGAGTTAAGTGACTACTAGAATATTTACAAGACTATTTTGTAAAATGTGGTATGAATAAGCAAAACCTGATGAAGAGGAATTACGAGTGTAATAATACCAGAGGCATCACACTTACTTCAGTCATCATGGAAATATATAGTATGCTTATTCTAAATAGACCAGAGATAAAGAATGATAAAAAGCAGAGACATGAATAAGCAGTATTCAGAAAAGGTAAAAGTTGTACTGACCAAATTTTCATTTCCAGACGTTCAAAATTTAGTATATTATATAAATCCACTTTGATGGCATTTATGGACTAAGAAGAAGCTTTTGATAGTGTGCACCAGCCAATTTGTGGAGAAACCTGTGTTATTATGGAACTCTTATTAAATATGTGAATTGGTTTGAGTCTGGTCATGAATAGCGCAAGTGTAATGTTGATGCTAGTGGAGTCCTACCAAATGAATTTCCAATGAGCAACGGAGTAATCTAAAGGAATGAGTTGTCATTTATGTTTTTCATCCTCCCCATGGATTTTGTAATGCGTAGAAAAGTTGGTGATGGTGGGTTATAATAGGACTTGTTTAGTAATAAAAAATTAGCAAACTTAGAGTATGCTAACGACGCTGTCCTTATTAGCAGAACACCATTTTTTTTTTTTTTTTTTTTTTTTTGCATGCTCACCAAAATGCAGAAAATGTCATAGAATTTTGGGCTGAAGATAAATAGAAAAAAGACATATATGATGACAATGATAAATACATTTGAGGTTAAAATACCTTTGGATTGAAAAAGGATAAATGAGGTAGAATCATTAAAATATTCAGGAATTATGATATCTACTAAAGGGTCTTTAGAACTTGAGTTTAACAAGAGATTGAAACAAAGCGAAATAGACAACGGCTAGGTTAAGTAAAATTTGGATATCATGTCGCTTGAAATTACATAAAAATTAATATAGATATAAGTTTAGTAAGATTGGCGTTACAGTATGGCCATGAGTCATGGTATGACAATGAAGTAATCTCCAACGGCTTTAGTAGATTTTAGAACAAAGCCCTCCAAAGAATATTGGGAGTTACATGGCAGGACAGAATTTAAAATGAAACTATAAGGAAGATTACCCGAGTGCCACATGTGGATGAGATTTTGGTGAAGGGTAGATAATGAAGGGTAGATAAAGAGCATTTGGGCATGCTTTTCGAACCCCCCAAGAGATATTACTACACAAAACCTCCAACTGGGATCCACAAGGCACTAAAAGAGTTGAAAGACCCAGACCAACATGGGTAAGAACTATAAAACATGAAGTCAGAGATGATGAACGGAGAGTATTGGATTAAAAGCTTAAGATAGAGATGACTAGTGAAATCTTAACGAGGACATTTGCTTCAACAGATGTACATGATAATGATGTTGAGCATATTATGAGAAAATATCTAGCATACAGATTTTTGTCTCCGCAGGCCTTATGATCGTGTTGCAGAGGCCATGGTATGATGGTTAAAGCTGGGAGGTTGATGGTGCAACGCATCATAGGTTCATGGCCAGATACACCAACTAGGGGAGATACTTTTATTGTAACACTGCCAGACTCACAGACAAACCTTGCCACTTCACCTGTATTCGACAATTTTACTGTTGGTGCCATTTGCAGCCAAATAGAGGGTATTTTTTCATCCAAGGAAACCTTCACTATTTGCACCCTGACTGATGGTCTAAAAATGGCTATTGTTATCCCCAAGAAAACTTCAGAGATAGAATAATGTTTGGTACTGCAGAGCATGGGGTACCTCTACCGGATATCGGAGGAGTGAGACATTAGATGTTATGTGCCCTCTTCTTGACAGAGTACTCCAGGGACAATGGGAGGAAGGGAGAAAAGTGGTATATGTCGACAAGACGTGGTTTACCAACCAAATGCAACGTAACACAGCATGATTAGACATATCCCCTCCTTCAGTAGTGCCACCTGGAGCTGTCAGGTGCGACCTGGAGAAGGAGAGGGATTTGTAATAGTAGCAGATGGCACAGTCGATAGTTTTGTTGAAGATTCTCTTTTGTGCTTTCCTGCAAAAAAAAAAAAAAAAAAAAAAAAAAATATTAAAATGAAATGAACAGTAGCTCACATCGCAACTTGTACCCCACTGGCTGAGTCATCTGTCTTTGTGTTGCATAATGCCCCTTACCACAGCCATTTGACCGAGGAGAATAGCTGCCTCATCACCACCACCAAAAAGACGGAGGGACTCCCCTTCCGGCCACATGCCACAGATCCCTAGCTTCTGCACCTCCGCAAGAAGAAACGGCCAGTACCACAGTATATGGTTAACAATAACATCTTTAAATGGGATTATGATGTTATTGTATGCAACCTGATCATCCTGAACTTAATATCATAAAGCATGTGCATAATGCATGTTTGTTTCTCGCTGCAGCTGTTCATCCAACCAGGTGTAAAGGTGAGCCCTGCGCTTGGTTACTTGGTGTTTATGACAGTTACTACCACTATTACTCTGAAACCATGTAATATTCTATTTTTATATATAAATATAAATAAATATACATACATATACTGTATATATATATATATATATATATATATATATATATATATATATATATATATATATATATATATATATATATATATATATATATATATATATATATATATATATATATATATATATATATATATGATAAATTTTTGCACATTTTTACGTGTTTTTCATATTCAAATAAGCCATATATATTTTTGATATATTAATGTCTGGATTCTCTTAACAACCTCGGGATCACAGACCCAGGCGAAATCTCACAAAGACAAGAGCTTGGCTCCGGCCGGGAATCGAACCCTGGTCGGCAAGCTTATATAGACAGTGACTTAACCCACTTGGCCACGAACAAAGATAAAAGTCAATGACAATTCCACTGTACTTCTACCTGTCGAATTCAGGTATTTTGTACTTAGAATTGAAATCAACCCATCTTCACCATCGTAGCCAATTGGTAGTTTGTTACTTGGCATTCAATTTATGATAAATTTTTGCACATTTTTACGTGTTTTTCATATTCAAATAAGCCATATATATTTTTGATATATTAATGTCTGGATTCTCTTAACAACCTCGGGATCACAGACCCAGGCGAAATCTCACAAAGACAAGCGCTTGGCTCCGGCCGGGAATCGAACCCTGGTCGGCAAGCTTATATAGACAGTGACTTAACCCACTTGGCCACGCACAAAGATAAAAGTCAATGACAATTCCACTGTACTTCTACCTGTCGAATTCAGGTATTTTGTACTTAGAATTGAAATCAACCCATCTTCACCATCGTAGCCAATTGGTAGTTTGTTACTTGGCATTCAATTTATGATAAATTTTTG
>NC_090730.1:50787797-50792797 GCF_036898095.1 Palaemon carinicauda
TCTTTACCCTATATTTATCCTTCTTTTAGTTTCAGTGTCGTGTCTTTGGAAACACTTACTGTCTCTCCTACTGCTAAGTATGTATATTCCTTAACAATCTCTTAAAGTTCGTCAATAACTCTTTTTTGTTGTCTCACTGCATCTTCATTAAATTTCATCATAGTTTTACTAATATTAATTTTTAGTCCTACATTTCTGCTTTCTCTCTTCAAATATTCAATCATCTTTTGTAATTCATTCCACTGATTTACTAAGTATATTTTTGTCATTCTTAAATCTTAAGTTGTTAAGATATTCCACATTAATATTAAATCTTCCTTTTCTGAATGTAAATTCTTAAAATCTTCTTTATATGCTGCCTATAATTTAGAAGAGATCGAGTCTCCTTGTCTAACTAGTCTCTCAATCAGAATTTCTTCATTACCTTTATGTAGTTTTAGGATTGATGTTATTCCTCTATAGATATCTTCAAGTTCTCACACATAAGATTCTTCTACTCTTTGTTTTCAGAGGCTTTAATTACTGAAGATGTTTTGACAGAATCAAAAGCTAACACATCGTCTATAAATGTCATTCAATAGCTGGTTAATTACAAGGATATGGTCAGTTATTGAGTCCCTTTTTCTAAAGCCTGCCTGCTCTTATAGTTGATTAAAGTCTAGCAGTCTTTCTTACCGGCCCAATATGATTTTTGTAAATAGTTTACATATTACGGGGATTAAACTTATTGAGCAGTATTTTTTTAGGAATTTTGTCTCTCCTTTCTTTGTGAAGTAGTGTAAGGTTAAAGGTTTTCCAAGCTATATGTATAAATCATTCTTGTAGACATTTTTTTGTAATGTTCAGCTACTTTTACTACCATGAAATCTCCTTCCTTAATTAAGAAATTTGTTTAACCTATTTTCTCCCGCCGCTTTCCTGCTTTTCATACGTTTTTAATGCTTGCTTTACTTTTCCTTTTGTAACGTTTGGTACAAGCTTAAGTTTTTCATTATTTCCTTTTGAAAAGTTATTTCTTATATCACTCAATCTCTATAGTGGGTGGTATTTCTATTTTCCTTCTTTAAAACAAACCATGTCGACCTTTTCCAAGTGTTCTTTTCATCAATATTATGCTTCTTCGGTTTTTCAGTTTCCTCAATTTTGGTCTGGTTGTGTTTACTGATATATTTGGTTATTTATTTATCTATTTTTTTCTGCCTGAATTTTTTTGCTAATCTGATTTCGTCTCTTTTGGATATTATCCTCATTTTCAATGTTTCTTTTTATTTATTTATTTACTTATTTCGGTCTTTTCTGATAGTTTTCCTTGATCTTTTTTGTGAACTTTTCCACCTATGTCTTTTGCTGATTCTAATACATATTTTGTTAAATTATTTTCCATCTTCTTTACTTAATTTCAACTCATTATGTAGCTGTTGGTACTTTTTTTGACCGCCGAACTATACTTATATTTTTTTCTTATTAAAGTCGTGAGAAATTTTTTCTTGATTTTTTTTTTTTTTTTTTTTTTTTTTTTTTTTTTTTTTTTTTTTTTTTTTTTAGATGTGAACAAATTATGCTTCTCTCCATTCTATGATCACTTGAATTTAACTTGTCTAACACTGTTACATCTTCGACTAAATCTATTCCACTGTTGTTTCTCCATTTGGACTTTGCGTCCGTTTTTCTGTTTCTTTTTAGTAAAGATGGTGTACATGATAAGACTTGTTCTTTCAAGAAATTCTACATAAACGGCTTCCCTGCCATTCCTTGTTCCGATTCAATATGGATACTCCTTTCTTCTTTTGACCTACATTACCATTGGAATCACCCAAAACATATGTAAAAGAAGTCATAGGGTTTTCCTAGATATCTCCAGATCGTCATAAAAAGCTTCTATTTCTTCCTCTCAATGTGATATTGTTGGTGCATTCGTTTGAATGATCCCTGGTTTATATTTCCTATTTAGTTTGATAATTAAGCCTGCCATTTTACCACTAGTACTAGAAAAAAAATCCTCTAAGTAACCTGCAATATGTTTATTAATAAGCCAATCGACACCCTTGTCTTTAGTACTTTCACGTCTTTTGAAACAAGATCTATGGCCCTATTTTGAATTTATTTAGGATTGGCCAGTTCATCTAATTTCACTCAATCCAATTACATCCCACTTTATTTATTTCAGCTTTTCTAAAAACATAGTAAGATCTTATCTTATCTTATCTAGGAGAAGTCAACATATAAACATCTGAGATCCAAGTTTGGGTTTAAAGATTCTCTCCCTGATCTGTTTCGTTTTTCAGTAGTTTATATGTTTACTTGTCACAGATGTAATATTAAAAATGATGTGGGATCTACAAAAAGACTGCTGAAATTTCGCATAGATGCTCATGGGAGAGTTAGACATAGGACTGGATGTGCGCTCAGTAGTAAAGCGTTTTGAACTATCAGAGAACATTGATATATTTATAAAAGCAACATTCATAAAAACCTTAAAATCCTTGTACAAGCACCAAAAAGCGCCTCTCTGCTAGTATTAGAGTAGTTGGTAATTAAAGAATAGGCTCCTTAACTAAAGATACGAAAAACCAAAAGTACAGGATATTTTAGCAAGATATAAGTAAAAGAAATGAACATGGGAGGCACATATAATAAGAATGACGGGTAATATATGAAAATTAATAATAAGAGAATTGGTCCCTAGAGATTTCAAAACAAACAGGGAAGGAAGAGATGACGATATATTGACAAAATAATAAAGTTTGCAGGAGTGGACAGACATAAAAAGACCATAAACAGACGCAAGTGGAAGAGCATGCGTTAGGCCTTCGTTCAATATTGGACTAGTAGCAAGTGACATCATCCTAAGTGCTTTTTCCACATTTAAAATAAACTATATATTCTAATACTTTAATGTCTGGATTCTCTTAAAAAATTCTAGATTAGAGTCTTGAGGCGAAATCTTGCAAAGACAATAACATCTGACCAGCTTAGTATTGAACGCTGGTCCAGGATGCTTGTATGACAGTGACCATACCATTTAGCCAAGAAAAACGATAAAAGTAAGTGACAATTCTTCTGTACATATACCTGTAAAATTAAGGATTTTTTATACTTCAAATAAAAATAAACTCATCTTCACTATTGTAGCTAATTGGAAGGTTCCTAACTTGGCTTTCAATTGATGAAACATTTTGCTAATTTAAACGTGTTTTTTTTCATAGTTCGTATAAGAAAATTTATTCAATATTAATGTCTGGATTCTCTTACCGACCTCGGGATCAGAGTTTTGAGGCGAAATCTCTCTAAGACAATAGCAACTGACCGGCCAGGTTTCGAACCCTGGTCGAGGATACTTGTATCACAGTGACCATACGATTTAGTCACGAAGAAAGACGAGTCAATTACAAATCTTCTGTAAATATACCTGTTGAATTCAGGTTTTTTTTTATTTACAATGAAAATCCTGTCATCTTCACCATCGTAGTTTAATTGGTATGTTTGTTAGTTGGCATTCGATTAATGATAAGTTTTGCATATTTAAATGTGATTTTTTTATATATTTCAAATAAGCCATATAAATTAATACATTAATGTTTGGGTTCCTCTAACGATCTAGGTATCAGAGTCTCTAGAGGAAATCTCTCAAAGACAATATCATATGACCGAGCTGGTTTCAAACACTGGTCCAGTATGCCTGTACGGCAGTGACTGTACCATTTACCCACGAAGAAAGATAAAAGTCAATGACAATTCTTCTGTGTATATACTTGTAAAATTCCTGTTTTTTTTATATATATACTTCGAATTAAAATCAACTCATCTTCACCATCGTAGCTAATTTGTAGGGTTGTAACTTGGCATTCGAATAAGAAATTTTGCACATTTAAACATGTTTTTTTTTTTTTTCATATTTCAAAGAAGCCATATATTTCAATACATAGATGTTTGTATTTTCTTAACGACCTCGGGATCAGATTTTTGAGGCAAAATCACTAAAAGACCATAGCATCTGACCGGCCAAGTTTCGAACCCTGCTCCAGGATGCTTGAATGACAGTGGCCATACCATTTGGTCACGAGGAAAGATAGAAGTCAATTATAATTCTTCTGTACATTTACCTGTCAAATTGAGGATTTTTGTATTTACAATTGAAATCATCATATCTTCACCATCGTAGTTTAATTGGTAGGTTTGTTAGTTGACATACGATTAATGATAAATTTTGTTCTTTTAAAATGTTGTTTTCATATTCTAAGTAAGCCATATATTTTAATACATTTATTTCAGGATACTCCTAACGACCTCGGGATCAGACTCTTGAAGCGAAATCTCTATAAGATAATACCATTTAACCGGCCGGGTCTCAAACCCTGCTCCAGGATGCCTGTAAGACAGTGACCATATTTTTTAGCCATGAGAAAAGATAAAAGTCAATTACAATTTTTCTGTACATATACCTGTCGAATTCAGATTTCTTGTACTTAGAATTTAAATCAACCCATTTTCAACATCGTAGTTAATTGGTAGGTTCGTAACTTGGCATCCAATTAATGATAAATTTCGCACTTTTTTTTCTTTTCTTTTTTATTTATTTGTTTATTTATTTATTTTTTTTTTTTTTTAAATAAGGCATATATTTTAATACATTTATGTCAGGCAACTCTTAACGGCCTCGGGATCTGAGTCTCCAGGCGAAATATCTGAAAGACAATAGCATCTGACCGGTCGGGTTTCGAGCCTTGGTCTAGGATGCTTGTATGACGGTGACCATACCATTTAGCCACGAAGAAAGATAATAGTCAGTGACAATTCTTCTGTACGTATACCTGTTGAGTTCATTTTTTTTTTTTTTGTAATTAGAATTGAAATCAACCTCTCTTCATCATCATAGCTAATTGGTTGGTTTGTAATTTGGCATCTGATGAATGACATATTTTGCATATTTAAAAAAAAAAATATATATATAATTCAAATAAGCCATATATTTTGATACATTATTGTCTGGTCACTCTCAT
>NC_090730.1:50797797-50802797 GCF_036898095.1 Palaemon carinicauda
GGAAAAAATATATATCTACTCATCTACTCGATGGATGTTACGTATGTGGGGGTAAGGACGAACACTTTTGAAAACTGCCTCTTCAGGTACCACATGTATGTGCGCATGATGATGTTCAGATACTGCCCCATTAACAATGCTTTGTATCACAACTGTGTTAGACTTAACAATATTTACTTGGTAAGGACCTGAATATGCTGGCTCTAGTTTGTGTTTCCTAGGTTGTAATCGTTTGAAATACACACGATCTCCCACAAATACTTTTACCGACCATCCTACTTTGAGCTGTGATATTCATTAGCTCTTTTCAAAAACCTTTCAGTTGTGTTCATTACTCTCCTCACTAAATTTAATAAATATACACGGTATTCTTCGGTTGAATAATTTTGCAATTGTTGCGAATTAATGAGTACCGTAAATGGTAACACAGAATCCTGTCCATACACTAATAAAAAGCCGTGTCCCTGAGCGAGGCATTATATGCAATGTTCAAAGCTAGCTCAGGTGTAGGAAGCATGGCGTGCCAATGAAGGCGGTCATCAGCCACTAAGAAACGTAAAATCCGCACTACTTCCCTATTATGCGATTCTACTAAACCATTTGCTGAAGGCCAATATGCGGTCACTGAAAAGTATTCAATTTTCATCAAGTCCGTGACTGATTTCACACCTTATTTATAAACTCAAGACCATTATCACTTATCAAAATTTCCGGGCAACCAAACGTAGTAATGAAAGAGCACAGCACCTGAGGTAATGAATTTGCAGATTTATCCAACATTGCATAAGTATGAGTGTACTGAGTAATTGGATCCACAAATATACATATACATATATACATATATTGCGTTAACCCAGTAGGAAATGGTCGTACTACATCCATATGCACTCTAAAATTTCATTAGAACCACGGTACAGTATTTTTATGTTCTTTGAAAAAGTTATAAGTATGACAACCTTTCATATAATTCTCTATAGACTTTTTCATTCCTAATCAAAAGAAGGATTCACGTGCTCTCCTTAATGTTCTATCAATTCCTAAATCATCTGCATATGGACTTCCATGTACAATGAGGATGCTCGTTTCATGAAAAAGGGAGGAAGAAATACCCGTGCACAAAATTCCCCTCCCCTTTTCTCGTAAGCACAATATAAGACATCATTTTCAATAACGAATTTCTCACTAGTTAGATTCAGAAATGACTGGTAACTCTGCAAATCCCCTTCAATCACTGCACGCACTCTTTCCATCAATTCCTCTTTTTTCTGTCCCTCTGACTTATCTTATGTGCCAACCTCCCAAGTCAATCAAACCTGCATCATCAGGGCATTCATTCTGGACACCCCTGGTCATGTCCTCAGTCACTCAGATATATTCATCTGCATCACTCGTGTCTCTCTCTCTCTTCCAAGTCGACTCTCTCTCTCTTTTTCCCGAGTCAACTCTCTCTGTCTTTCTCTGTCTATTGCATGTGGATCGTGAGAACTCTCATTCCATTCTCTATTTCCTCTATTATGATGGGGGTCTTCACTATATTGGTTACGTTTTTCGTTCCTCTTTTGAGCCCTAGTTGTTACTCCTATTACTGCAACTCTAGAGAGAGCATCAGCTAACTTGTTAGCTTTACCTTCTATGTGGTGAAAACCCTTTATATTAAACTCTAACAATCTCTCAATCCATCTCGCTTGACGAGAGGTCAAATCATTTTTTTAATACAAATCACGTAAGGGGCGACGATCACTTTGCAACTCAATCGACCGACCTAATAAAAAGGACAGACGTCTCTCTAGAACCCATAGAATAACCAAAGCCTCTCTATTGAATGTTTTATAATTCTTTTCTGCCCTATTTAATTCCTGGGAAGCAAAACAAATGGGTGTCTCTCTGCCTTTATCATCTCGTTGAGAAACTACCTCACCAATAGCTAAGCTACCTGCATCTGTTGTCACTAAAAATGGCCGATCAAATCTCGGATATACGTGTAATTCCTTGCTAGTTAAGGCAGCTTTCAAATGGTTAAAGGCCCTTTCTCCTTCCCCTCCAAAATTTATGACTTTTTATTTCTTTAAAGCTTCTAAGGGTCTCGCTATCTCTCCAAAACCTCTTATGAATTTTTGGTAATACCCAGAGAGCCCAAGGAGCCCAGTTACTTCCTTAGAGTTACATGCCTGAAGAAATCTCTAATAGTCGCTACTTTACTGGGGCAGGGTTGGATAACTTCTGGGGTTATTATGTGACCTAAAAATTCGACCTGTTTACAGAAATATTTGCACTTTGACTAATATATTTTCATACCATTACGTCGCAATGCTTCTAAAACTTTACGAATATTATTATTATGTTCTTCGGCCGGTTTCCCTGTAATTAGAATATCATCTAAATAAACAAGAACATTATGGCCAATTAAGGGCGACAAAACCGCCATCATTACTCTAGAAAAATGACTTAGAGCATTTTCAACACTGAAAGGAAGAAAATTAAACTGAAATCATTGATCGTTAGCTATAAATGTCGTTTTATATTTACTGGTTTCCTGAATGGGTATTTGATTGTATCCAGATTTTTATCAACAGTTGTAAAATATTTCCTATCTTCTACTTTCACAAGTAATTCTTCGATCCAGGGCAATGGAAATGCATTATCCTTAGTGACTGCATTCAATTTCCTATAATCAACACACAATCTTGCCGAGCCGTCCTTTTTCCTAAGAGCTACAATTGGAGAAGCCCAGGGGGATTCACTCTCCTCCATTATCCCTTGTTCCCTTAATCTATTAATTTCCCTTTCTATCTTTACCTGGAAATGAATGGGTACCTTATAAGGCCTTGACCTGGTCGGCTCCGCCTTCCCAGTTTCAATGCTAAAGGGAAATTGATGAATCCTCCCGGGTGGCTCATCTCCAATTACAATTACGTCGAAATAATTATTGACGATCTCACTAACTACAGGCTGATATTCTGAAACACACATTCGTGCTTGCATAATCAAATTCTGAGTCCGTTGGTCTGGCGGGCGGGAGTTTTGGCTCCCAACATCCCATTATAAGCAATTTCATATAACTAATTCACACACAGAATCACTTCCTAAAACAACTCTTTTATTTAACAAATTAACTATCGCTATATCAGCTCTGTTCTCTTTCATTTCTGTCAAGCCCTCTAATATCATATGGGCACAATTGTCATGGTTTTTAACAACTACCTTGTTTCCTTCCGCAAGAGGGCGACACGGGGTCACAGATATGCTCGTAAGGGTGTGGGGGACAACAATTCTCCTATCTCAGGTACAGTTGTTACCCTACTTAAATGTCTCTCCGAGCTAAATCAAGCACTTACTGTCTCATGACTTTCTATCAGCAAAATATACCCACCTGCTTTTACAGTTACTGCATATTTTCCAACAAAAATGCAAATTTGATTATTAGATATAAAGTCTATTCCTAAGATAGCCGGAATTCCTATGGTGGGCAAGACAAAAAAATCATGTGTAAGCTTCACAGACCCCACCTTAAACCGGACGATTGTTGTATGTTTTATGCGTAGTTTATTTCCTCCTGGTGTGTCAAGAACAATGCACGCCGCTGGCTGTAGTGGATTTGAGGAGAATTTTTTTCAATCAATTAAACACTGGCTCTGTGTCAATCAGCACCCTGATGGATTTATCTTGCAGGTCGATCCTAGCTGCTAACATTACCAGATGGCCATGACGAGATATGTGGCACGGGCTAATGACCTCAACCTTAGTGCTGCGGGGGTGAGGTCGGGGGTACCGATGAAGGTCCCCGTGCCTGCTCTGTCATGTCTGCCATCACTGCTTCCTTGGCTACTGCTTGTGATGTCATGCGGTGGGGGGGGGGGCAGCATCAAATTTCCTCGTCTCCCCCTTCCTCAGTTTCCTTTACCTCAAACGTTGGGTGGGGTGAGGTGTGCAAGCGCACCAACCAAACCCACCCTGGTCTTTTTTTGCTGGTCACTCTCGAGACAGATGACGGTAGGTCTGACAAGGGTAACGGCGGGGGGATCCTTGGGTGGGGCACTCCACTCGTCGGTGGCCCTCTCCCCCACAGTGCCAACATCTGAAGACTCTTCTACTCTGCTGACTGCATTCCCCCTTACCACTCTTTGGGGGTCAACTTGCTCTCATTGCTACCAACTTCTCAGAATAGGCCACATTATTCCCAGTCCTTTTTTCTTCTGGGAAACAGTCTAAAATATTTTGTATCGCACTTACTATGTCTGCTAACGAGCGATTGTCACTGAACAAATAACCATATAAATATGGGTTTATTAATCCATGAATAAGTTTACGCGCAATTGCCTTTATATCACCTTCGGGGAGATTGGCACTCCGGGTAGCAAACGAATCGCAATCCGGAAAAATGCGAGTTGCAAAACAGAACGGATTCACCTTCACGTATTCTGGGTTTGTAACTTTCTTTTAGGTCTCCCTTTCTCGCATCAGGCAGGGCATAATTCTCAATTAAACGTCGTTTTATTTCAGTATAACTACTTAAACTTTCTTGTGGCCAACACATTACCTCCATTACCGGAGCATCTTTCAGCAATCTAATTATTTGAATAGAGTTTTTCATTTCTGATCACCCATATGTGGCTACTTTAAAGTCTCTCAAAAACACTTGAATTGACTGAAACCCTTCTTTAGGCAGTTGATCATCAAAAGACCTAACACTTTCCTGCAGTTCTAGCAACTTTCGAATTACAATTTGCGTATATTCTCTCGCATGTGCATATGTACTTTCACTTTTGTCTGTTTGAACTTCGTTTATGTTAGTCAGATATTCTGTGGTTGCAGGTCACTCCTGTTCTCGTTCCACCACCAATCTGTTGATTAACTCTTCATACTGTTCTTACTTAATTTTCAATTTTTGTGTTCTAATTTCCTCACTATATTCTTCATCGGGAATGCTATATCCCACTGCTAGTTGATTCTCATTTCCTGCAGCAGCAGTGCCTGCTATATTATTCCTTGTGTATCTCGGA
>NC_090730.1:50807797-50810297 GCF_036898095.1 Palaemon carinicauda
TAAGCTGTGCACTACACCCAAATTAAACGGTGATAACCGTTGATTGGAACTCGGTTTTTTTAACTCTATTTTCATCACCATTACTATATTGTAACTTTATACCAATATCAACATTACTGATAAAATCCATTGATTATATACATGCTATTGACATCCTATCTTTTCTTATGGGACTATAAATACCCGCGTGGTCGCTAAACAAACTTAGGTGTTGTTCAGGAGCCCATATTAGCGTTTATGAATCCTTCACTTCTATCACATTGGTGACCTACAAAGTACCCATCCTTCTTCTAGCACACCACCTCGTCTGCCATATTTTCAAACAATATACACCTCAGATGCCGATGCATTTGTTAAGGCTGTCACACTGAAATTCCTTCCCTTTGCTCTGCAGATATATTTGCATTGTTTCAGCATGCCAACGTTCAATTCCGCATCATGGGCGTCACCTGCTAAAGCACCAAAACAGATTATGTTCTCTCTGTGATCCACGATGACGCCTTCCCAGAAATTGGCCTAAAATTATGTATCCTGGATCAGTACCCACCATCATCACCTACCTGTGTAGGCAAATTTTCTCAGCTCTCTGAACAATCTTGTAACCTTGTTCCAAGAACTGGTTAGTATTGCATACTTTCAGCCTGTTGTACAGGTTTCTCCTTGCGAAGTGAAAATAGTTCGTTTTACCTGTGGGTACAACGATTATACATACTTTTGTGCCCTTCCTGATATTGACACTTGGTCCATAAAGGACCAGATGCTTAGAGGCAATTTACTCATGAACAGCTTCTCCTCCACTAACACAAACTCTATCAGCAACTTTACTGCAGAGGAAGTGGAAAACCATACAATGCTGACTAAAGCTGAAGTGAATGCTGTAGGACATTGAGGACCACATTAAGACATGCATGAGCACAGAGGGTAACAGCCCAATAGCCAATTATACCACCCCAGGCTTTCGTCTCATCTGCACTGGAGTACTCCCTTCGCTTTCAGTTGTGCTATTACAGCTACAGACTTTGGACTGTTGCTGAAAATAATTTGCTATCGGATGTGAAGAGTCAAAACACGTGTAAGTAGCCCATCGCTTGTGATGGTGGCCTCCCCATCAAATAATCTTATCTTTTATAATGATTCAAGTTTAAATGTATGATTTCTCGTAGATACTTGTGCCTGTCATTCCCTAATGACATTTCTCAGATCTACTTAGCATCTCCTATCCTCACCCAGAGTTACAGGATGCTGACACTATCATTTGTGGGGGTCTAGCAGCAATGGATTTTCATCGTTGCTTACGTTATACTACCACACTTCAGTACAACTTTAATGTCCATTTCCTTGTTGTGGTTGACGTCGCACAGCATTGATTAGTGAATGTCAGCTCTTTCTCATCTGAACCTTTATCAGCTTCTCCTTGCAACTAACCACTTAAACATTCCTTATATTTTCCACCCAAGACTATGCCAGACGCCCACGAGTCCCGCAAAAGCATGATATCTTTTACTGAATCAAAATGATGGGTTATCCAATGTTTGATAAAATCATATGTTTGACCGCAAACTGTTTGGTAGTTCCTTAATGCACTTTCAATGAAATTGAGGTAATGGGCCTTTATCAAAAGGCCTTCGAGCGGATGGTCATCACACACGAAAATTGTTTTGATGAAGGATGGATCTGTACAACCTTTTGGGGGATACAAGCGCTTTAACATTTGGATGGAACTAGACTTCTATTCCCTTCCTCTAGCAGTACTAGAGTATTTTCGTCACTAGATTTGTTTAAAAGGAATTATTAGGTTCCCATGAATCCAGAATATATCCCAAGACGACCATTAAAACCACCTTTGGCACATTCACTTTCAATTACTCCTGCTTTAAAATTTGTAATGCAGATGCAATATTTCAACAGTCCCCACTGCCTGCAGCTGAATGGCCTTGTAGGTAGACATTACAAGTGTACCTTTGGTACAAAAGAAATGATATTCTTCGGTTATTGTTTCATTGAAGATGGTGTTCACCCTCCCTGACAATGTCTTAGCAGTACAGAATTTTCCATGCCCTCAACTGCCAGAACACTGCAAGAGTTCTTAGACATGGCAAACTATTAACATCGGTTGTTATTAGATGTCGCCGCCATGCTCCACTTCCCTCTCTATATCTATCTAGATGGCAAGCCAAAAACCCCGAAGTAGTGCCTCTATCAGAAGGCAGACATATTCAATACAAAGAAAGCCCGATTAATTGCTTCTCCATGCCAACTATAACTCTCATTCTCTCTACCAATTCTATTGACATCGCTTTAGGGGTGGTACTTGAACAAAAGAGCAATTGATTGCCTCAAACATTGGCCTCCTTCAGAAGGAAAATTTCCAAGGCGAAATAAAGTTAATTTAACTTTGACCATGAAATACTTGAAGTGTATTTTGATTTCTGTCACTTCTACCACTTCGTCATTCGCAAATACTACATGCCCCTTGTGCACACCTTAACTCGTCAGTGTG